>NW_022333717.1:0-1381 GCF_002776525.5 Piliocolobus tephrosceles | reverse complement strand
CAACACATGGAAATGTTTTCAGAACAGGCTATATCTTAGGCCACTAAACAAAACAAATTTAGGTCAATAAATTGAAAAAAATAAAAATAATATTAAATATTTCTTTGGAACACACTGTAATACAAGTAGAAATACATAATAAGAGAAAACTCAAGAACTACACAAACACATCAAAACTAAACAACATGCTCCTGAATGACCAATGGGTGGGTCAATAAATAAATGAAGAAGGAAAATTTGAAAAGTTCTTAAAAGACAACATAAAAAGGCTGAGAAACAGCAAAACTAGTACTAGGCATGAGGTATATAGCAATAAATATTTGAATAAAAATAGACTTTAATGGAAACTGAACAAGCTGCTCCTGAATGACTACTGGGTACATAACCAAATGAAGGCAGAAATAAAGATGTTCTTTGAAACCAATGAGAACAAAGATACAACATACCAGAATCTCTGGGACACTTTTAAAGCAGTGTGTAGAGGGAAATTTATATCACTAAATGCCCACAAGAGAAAGCAGGAAAGAACTAAAATTGACAATCTAACATCACAATTACAAGAACTAGAGAGGCAAGAGCAAACACATTCAAAAGCTAGCAAAAGGCAAGAAATAACTACGATCAGAGCAGAGCTGAAGGAGATAGAGACACAAAAAACCCTCCAAAAAATCAATGAATCCAGGAGTTGGTTTTTTGAAAAGATCAACAATATTGACAGACCGCGAGCAAGACTAATAAAGAAGAAAAGAGAGAGGAATCAAATAGATGCAATAAAAAATGATAAAGGGGATATCACCACCGACCCCACAGAAATACAAACTACCATCAGATAATACTATAAACACCTCTACGCAAATCAACTAGAAAATCTAGAAGAAATGGATAATTTCCTGGACACGTACACTCTCCCAACACTAAACCAGGAAGAAGTTGAATCCCTGAATAGACCAATAGCAGGCTCTGAAATTGAGGCAACAATTAATAGCCTACCAACTAAAAAAAGTGCAGGACCAGATGGATTCACAGCTGAATTCTACCAGAGGTACAAGGAGGAGCTGGTACCATTCCTTCTGAAACTATTCCAATCAATAGAAAAAGAGGGAATCCTCCCTAACTCATTTTATGAGGCCAACATCATCCTGATACCAAAGCCTGGCAGAGACACAACAAAAAAAGAGAATTTTAGACCAATCTCCCTGATGAACATCAATGCAAAAGTCCTCAATAAAATACTGGCAAACCGGATTCAGCAGCACATCAAAAACTTATCTACCATGATCAAGTGGGGCTTCATCCCTGGGATGCAAGGCTGGTTCAACATTCGCAAATCAATCAACGTAATCCAGCATATAAACAGAACCAAAGACAAGAACCACATGAT
>NW_022333716.1:0-3685 GCF_002776525.5 Piliocolobus tephrosceles | reverse complement strand
AAAAAAAAAAAAAAAAAAAAAAAAAAAAAGTATAATTGTATTCCACTTTAGATGATTGCTATCTCTTCTAGGATGAAATGGATTAATGTAGTCAACTTGCCAAGTGTGTATGTTCTCTTTAAAAGATGGTGACATATAGAGAACTTAGTATGTATCTGTTTCTTGTAGTTAGGGCAGCAGTAATAGATAAATCGGCTTTGGGAACAGGGAACCCTTGCTTTGGCATTTATGAATAATCATCCTCTCAGCCAACATAGCTACTTTGTAAATGACCTTACTGTATCAGCATAAGTGTGGCCGACCAATGCAGAAGCTGGTTGTAGCATACCAACTGAGTCATTTTGTTTACTTGATTGATCGTAGCTTCAACTTTGATACATGCTCTCTGGTGGATATTAACATGCGATACAGATCTTCACACCTGATCATTCTCATAGGTCCATGCATATGTTTCTTCCACAGAAGTTTTTCAACCCAATCATTCAATATCTCTTTCTAGTTCCATTCAGCAACCAGCCTGTGAATCCATATAAATTCTAACCTCAGGACTGGGGCCAACTGGCGTAATAGGAACAGTTTTTTGAAAGGTGTTTAGTTCTTTGCTTCCAATGTAACTAACTTGCTGTGGAACAATATATGTCTATATTGCAATTCTTCTTTAGGCCTTGTCATAAAATTTACATGGTATCTTCTCCCAACACAGATATCTCTAAAACCCTGGGTCTCACTGGATCATATCTCCTAAATGATAGAACCACCAGACAAATTAGGAGACCACATATAACACCTGGAATTCAGCACTCTTGGAGGATTTTCCCTCATCACTGTCTCTCTATGTCATTTCTAAATAGGGCTATAGTACAACTGTCATCCATTTTCAATGTGCATCAGCTGCTGAGTTTATTCATCCATGTACCAATATTTGACTTCTTCCTCCTCTGTCAAGGGAATCCCATGCAGCTATTTGTGGGATCTGAGGCAATAAGCCAGGAGAAAAGTGGTAGATAAGGTGGGGGATCTAGGCTACTTCCTGTACAGACATTTTGTGTCCTGTGCTTTTGTTTGGTAACGAATGCATTACTTACATCCTGCAACTGATTCCTGCTGGTCCAATTCAGCCTATGACTTGGCGTGTATGATAAAAGCCAGGTTATAGCAGTTCTTTCTACATAGCTAGTTTATGTCCCATCATCAGGCAATCTGTCTGTACAAGTATGCATTTGTATACTAGGAACAGTTTTTTGAAAGGTGTTTGGTTCTCTTTTTCCAATGTAACTTGCTTCAGAACAGTAGAGGTCTATATTGTGATTCTCTACTAGGTCATATATCCCAAATGACAGGACCACTTAGATCTTAATCTGGGGTTGCTGCAAAGCCTATGCTTACTCTTGGCCTCATTCAAAGCTGAGTACGATATGTCATCAAATGTATGAGTTCAGCAGGATTTCTAAGTGCAGAATATGCTTCCTCAGGAACCCAAAAGAGGCCTACAATGTGCCATGCTTTCTTCTTAGTAGTGAGAGGTACTAGACGGAATCATTTGTTTTTAGCTTGAAGGGAACACCATATGCTATTAACTGTCTCCACAATTCTATGTGAGTCCTCCAGCTTTCTCTCTGGCTTGGTTTTGACAGCAGTAAACAACTTGGCTTGTATCCATTCAGGAACGTGCCTTCCCCACTGCTATCATGTAGTATAGTTCGGTAACTGTATCTCCTACCATCAGCTGTGAACTTTAGAGAACACATACCCAGGGCTTCTCAGCGATGCTGGTGCCTCCCGCATTAATATGCTCCTTATTGTTTTTGTAAAGGAGGCGTCCACCAGGAACACAGTCATCTTCTGAGTATCCCAATATTACATACTATATCCACTTTAGTGTATCCAATGCTCAGAACCTTTTGATGCCTTACTTCACTCTGTATCACAGTAGTCCAAATACTTCTATTTTATACTGTAATCCACTGGCTTTTCCAAGTTTCCATTAACCATATGAGCACTGGTTGGTGCAATACCCAAGGTCTTTTCCAGAATATTAAATTGTATGAACTGGAAGAGGAATCTCAATGAACAAACTTACCTTTATCCAACTTCACATTTCACTGCCCCCCTGCCCTGATTTAACACTCTTGACATTTATTTCCATACATAACACTCCCAGTTCTTGCTTGTACAAGTTGGCTAGTTCTGCAAGTCATTCAGTGTGCGGCTTTTTTCTTTCATTTAAGGCCTAGAACTTCTCCAACTCCATTATCTTGTGATACAGCCTTACTTAATGATGTTGTAACCAGAAGGTAGTTAGAGGAAGATTAAAACAGTCTCTGCCTTTAAGTACAGGGGGTAGACCTAGCTTTCAACAGGGAGCTGTGGACCATTTCTGCAGGCCATAGAAATTGAAGATTTGAAATGTGTTACCCAGATATTCCTAACTTCATGTTTTGGAGGCCCTTTCCTTCCCAGTCAGTCTTGACATTGAGGTAGCAGCAGTGATGAGACTAAGAGTTCAAAATTTGCTGCCATTCTGATTACAGCTTTGAACTGAGCTTTTTCTGCCCTCCTAGTCCAGGAAGTGAGTCTCATTCAGTACTGCCAAGAAACACTTATGATTTTTCCAAGTAATGTTGAATTGCTGATTATCACTCTCAGCATCTTATTAATAAAATTAATAAATCCTATTAATTATTAAATATAAATTAAATATGTGTGCTCACATAATGAAATCAACAAATTATACAGTATCAAGTGCTCCCATCAACAGCTATCCAGTTGCACTGCTTTATTATTTTCTCCATTAGATATAAATACCCCAGTGCATTTGTCTTTCACTGACACAACCCAGGCCTAGAGAAAACTTGAGAAGGTCATGAGATAAGCTTTTAAGTATGAGAATTTGGAAGTTTGGATATCTATGCTGCACTCTGTTCTGCCGCCCCATTGATTCTAGATCTCTCTAGGTACAAAATCTGAAACTAGTATTTTCTCATCAAATGCCTTCAGTCCTCAATTATCCTCAGTGGCCTGATAGTAACATGACTAGGTGACTGTGCATTCCCTTAGATTACTACTAAGTTTCACTTCAGTTAAAACCTGGAAATCTTTGCATACAAAAATTTTAATATGCAGAGTATGCATTTAGCTTAATGATTCCTATTGTCACGTAATGAAATAAGCTTAAAATGAGGGGAGTACAAGCAACAGGAGAATAGACCAGTTTGTTATTTGTGTAATTCTGTAATGTACTTTAAACCATTTTAAATGTTTAAACTAAAGTTAAACTGTAACATGGGGAACATTTATCATGAGCTGTTTTCTGTCTTGCTTTAGGAATTGTTTCTACCCCTTGGGTGAATTTGCACCCTCAGGTTCTACGTTCCGATATGTGGAATGATGCTATTAATTTATGCTTTATATGAACATTGAATATTTTAGGTAGTTTGTTTTATTCATTTTTTTAAACCCAAAACTTAACAAGCCAACAAAAATAACCAAAAAATGGAAACAAAAATTAAAACTAATAATAAGGGAAAAAAATCTTCTATTGTTCAGCTATTGTCCTACAATAAAGCACTGAAAAAGTCAGTAACATACAAGAGTATAGAAATATCATGCTAATAAGCCTCTGGTCAGCTGGAGCAGATCCATATAAGGCTGCAGGTCTGTGAACCAATGAGAATGGCTCTGCTTC
>NW_022333715.1:0-1000 GCF_002776525.5 Piliocolobus tephrosceles | reverse complement strand
TTCCAGAGTATTAAATTGTATGAACTGGAAGAGGAATCTCACGTGAACAAACTTACCTTTATCCAACTTCACATTTCACTGCCCCCCTGCCCTGATTTAACACTCTTGACATTTATTTCCATACATAACACTCCCAGTTCTTGCTTGTACAAGTTGGCTAGTTCTGCACGTCATTCAGTGTGCAGCTTTTTTCCTTCATTTAAGGCCTAGAACTTCTCCAACTCCATTATCTTGTGATACAGCCTTACTTAATGATGTTGTAACCAGGAGGTAGTTAGAGGAAGATTAAAACAGTCTCTGCCTTTAAGCACAGGGGGTAGACCTAGCTTTCAACAGGGAGCAGTGGACCATTTCTGCAGGCCATAGAAATTGAAGATTTGAAATGTGTTACCCAGATATTCCTAACTTGATGTTTTGGAGGCCCTTTCCTTCCCAGTCAGTCTTGACATTGAGGTAGCAGACGTGATGAGACTAAGAGTTCAAAATTTGCTGCCATTCTGATTACAGCTTTGAACTGAGCTTTTTCTGCCCTCCCAGTCCAGGAAGTGAGTCTCATTCAGTACTGCCAAGAAACACTTGTGATTTTTCCAAGTAATGTTGAATTGCTGATTATCACTCTCAGCATCTTATTAATAAAATTAATAAATCCTATTAATTATTAAATATAAATTAAATATGTGTGCTCACATAATGAAATCAACAAATTATACAATATCAATTGCTCCCATCAACAGCTATCCAGTTGCACTGCTTTATTATTTTCTCCATTAGATATAAATACCCCAGTGCATTTGTCTTTCACGGACACAACCCAGGCCTAGAGAAAACTTGAGAAGGTCATGAGATGAGCTTTTAAGTATGAGAATTTGGAAGTTTGGATATCTATGCTGCTCTCTGTTCTGCAGCCCCATTGATTCTAGATCTCTCTAGGTACAAAATCTGAAACTAGTATTTTCTCATCAAATGCCTTCAGTCCTCAATTATCCTCAGTGGCCTGATA
>NW_022333714.1:0-4435 GCF_002776525.5 Piliocolobus tephrosceles | reverse complement strand
TACGGGTTTTAAATAGCAATTATCTACTAAACTTGACTGCAGAAAACGTTCATTGCAAAAAGTGAATCTGTTTCTTTTTTGTCACTTTAATTAAAATTTGTCTTATATCTTCTTGTTTTTTTCAGGAGATACTGAGATTTTGAATTCTGTTTCATGTATATAAAATGCACTTTTTATGATACTAAATTCCTATTTGTTGTATATGTTTTTTTTTTTTTTTTTTGCTTTCTTGTTTTAGTGGTGATTGTTTCTGTTATTTGAAATGTTTCATTTTCTAATTTTTCCATGCAGAAATTTTACTTATATATTACCAGCCATTATTTAGTTTTTTTTTTTGTTTGTTTGTTTGTTTTTTTATTATACTTGAAGTTCTAGGGTACAGGTGCACAACATGCAGGTTTGTTACATATGTGTACATGTGCCATGTTGGTGTGCTGCACCCATTAACTTGTCATTTACATTAGGTATATCTCCTAATGTCATCCTTTCCCCCCTCCCCACAATAGAACCCAGTGTGTGATGTTCCCCTTCCTGTGTCTAAGCGATCTCTTTGTTCAATTCCCACCTATAAGTGAGAACATGCAGTGTTTGGTTTTCTGTTCGTGCGATAGTTTGCGGAGAATAATGGTTTCCAGCTGCATTCATGTCCCTTTGTAGGGACATCCTTTTTTATGGCTGCATAGTATTCCATGGAGTATATGTGCCACATTTTCTTAATCCAGTCCGTCACTGATGGACATTTGGGTTGATTCGAAGTCTTTGCTATTGTGAATAGTGCCACAATATGTGTGCATGTGTCTTTATAGCAGCATGACTTATAATCCTTTGGGTATATCCCCAGTAATGGGATGGCTGGATGAAATGATGTATTTCTAGGTCTAGATCCTTGAGGAATTGCCACACTGTTTTCCACAATGGTTGAACTAGTTTACAGTCCCACCAACAGTGTAAAAGTGTTCCTATTTCTCCACATCCTCTCCAGCAACTGTTGTTTCCTGATGTTTTAATGATTGCCATTCTAACTGGTGTGAGATGGTATCTCATTGTGGTTTTGATTTGCATTTCTCTGATGGCCAGTGATGGTGAACCTTTTTTCATGTGTCTGTTCATATCTCTTGTCCACTTTTTCATGGGGTTGTTTTTTTTCTTGTAAATTTGATTGAGTTCTTTATAGGTTCTGGATATTAGTCCTTTGTCAGATGAGTAGATTGCAAAAATTTTCTCCCATTCTGTAGGTTGCCTGTTCACTCTGATGGTAGTTTCTTTTGCTGTGCAGAAGCTCTTTAGTTTAATTAGATCCCATTTGTCAATTTTGGCTTTTATTGCCATTGCTTTTGGTGTTTTAGACATGAAGCCCTTGCCCATGCCTATGTCCTGAATGGTACTACCTAGGATTTCTTCTAGGGTGTTTATGGTATTGGGTCTCACATTTAAGTCTCTAATCCATCTTGAATTAATCTTCGTATAAGGAGTAAGGAAAGGATCCAGTTTCAGCTTTCTACTTATGGCTAGCCAATTTTCCCAGCACCATTTATTAAATAGGGAATCCTTTCCCCATTTCTTGTTTTGGTCAGGTTTGTCAAAGATCAGATGGCTGTAGATGTGTGGTATTATTTCTGAGGACTCTGTTCTGTTCCATTGATCTTTATCTCTGTTTTGGTACCAGTCCCATGCTGTTTTGCTTACTGTAGCCTTTTAGTATAGTTTGAAGCCAGGTAGTGTGATGCCTCCAGCTTTGTTCTTTTGGCATAGGATTGTCTTGGCAACACGGGGTCTTTTTTGGTTCCACATGAACTTTAAAGAAGTTTTTTCCAATTCTGTGAAGAAAGTCATTGGTAGCTTAATGGGGATGGCATTGAATCTATAAATTACCTTGGGTAGTATGGCCATTTTCACAATATTGATTCTTCCTATCCATGAGCAATGAATGTTCTTCCATTTGTTTGTGTCTTCTTTTATTTCACTTAGCAGTGGTTTGTAGTTCTCCTTGAAGAGGTCCTTTAAATCCCTTGTAAGTATTTTATTCTCTCTGAAGCAATTGTGAATGGGAGTTCATTCATGATTTGGCTCTCTGCTTGTCTGTTACTGGTGTATAAGAATGTTTGTGATTTTTGCACATTGATTTTGTATCCTGAGACTTTGCTGAAGTTGCTTATCAGCTTAGGGAGATTTTGGGCTGAGACAATGGGGTTTTCTAAATATACAATCATGTCATCTGCAAACAGGGACGATTTGACTTCTTCTTTTCCTAACTGAATACCCTTGATTTCTTTCTCTTGCCTGATTGCCCTAGCCAGAACTTCCAACACTATGTTGAATAGGAGTGGTGAGAGAGGGCATCCCTGTCTTGTGCCAGTTTTCAAAGTGAATGCTTCCAGTTTTTGCCTATTCAGTATTATATTGGCTATGGGTTTGTGATAAATAGCTCTTATTATTTTGAGATACGTTCCATCAATACCAAATTTATTGAGAGTTTTTAGCATGAAAGGCTGTTGAATTTTGTCAAAGGCCTTTTCTGCATCTATTGAGATAATCATGTGTTTTTTGTCTTTGGTTCTGTTTATATGCTGGATTACGTTTATTGATTTGCGTATGTTGAACCAGCCTTGCATCCCAGGGATGAAGCCCACTTGATAATGGTGGATAAGCTCTTTGATGTGCTGCTGGATCTGGTTTGCCAGTATTTTATGGAGGATTTTCGCATCGATGTTTATCATGGATATTGGTGTAAAATTCTTTTTTTGTTGTATCTGTGTCAGGCTTTGGTATCAGGATGATGTTGGCCTCGTAAAATGAGTTAGGGATGATTCCCTCTTTTTCTATTGATTGGACTCTTTTCAGAAGTAGTGATACCAACTCCTCCTTGTACCTCTGGTAGAATTTGGCTGTGAATCCATCTGGTCCGGGACTTTTTTTCGTTGGCAGGCTATTAATTATTGCCCACTTTTTTCAAGGTGTTTAGTTTCTTTCAGCTGTCTATATAGTTCCTCCTTTAGCTCTGAGAAGTTTGATCGACTGAAGCCTTCTTCTGTCAACTTGTCAAAGTCACTCTCCATCCAGCTTTGTTCCGCTGCTCACGATGAGCTGCATTCCTTTGGAGGGGGAGATACGCTCTGATCTTTTGAATTTTCAGCTTTTCTGCACTGCTTTTTCCCCATCTTTGTGGTTTTATCTGCCTTTGGTCTTTGATGATGGTGATGTCCTTATGGAGTTTTGGTGTGGGTGTCCTTTCTAACAATCAGGACCCTCAGCTGCAGGTCTGCTGGAGTTTGCTTAAGGTCTTCTGCAGACGCTGTTTGCCTAGGTATCAGCAGCAGAGGCTGCAGAAGACAGAATATTGCTGAACAGCGAGTGTTGCTGTCTGATTCTTGCCTGAAAGCTTCTCTCAGGGGTGTACCAAGCCGGGTGAGGTGTCGGTCTGCACCTCGTGGGGGATGTCTCCCAGTTAGGCTACTCAGGGGTCAGGGACCCACTTGAGCAGGCAGTCTGTTCTCAGATCTCAACCTCAGTGCTGGGAGATCCACTGCTCTCTTCAAAGCTGTCAGACAGGGGCATTGACCTCTGTTGAGGTTTCTGCTGCTTTTTGTTTAGCTATGTCTTGTCCCCAGAGGTGGAGTCTACAGAGGCAGGCCGGCCTCCTTGAGCTGTGGTGGGCTCCATCCAATTTGAGCTTCCCAACAGCTTTGTTTACCTACTTAAGCCTCAGCAATGGCAGGCGCCCCTCTCCCAGCCTCGCTGAGGCCTTGCAGTTAGATCTCAGACTGCTGTGCTTACAATGAGGGAGGCTCCGTGGGCATCTCTGGGCCAGATGTGGGACATAATCTTCTGGTGTGCTAAGACCCTTGGTAAAGTGCAGTATTAGGGTGGGAGTTACATGATTTTCCAGGTATTGTGTGTCTCAGTTTCCTTTGGCTAGGTAAAGGAATTCCCTTCCCCCTTGGGCTTCCCAGGTGAGGCGATGCCTCGCCTTGCTTCAGCTCTTGCTGGTCGGACTGCACCCACGGACCTGCGCCAACTGTCTGACACACCCCAGTGAGATGAACCCGGTACCTCAGTTGAAAATGCAGAAATTGCCCATCTTCTGTGTCACTCATTCTGGGAGCTGGAGGCTAGAGCTGTTCCTATTCGGTCATCTTGTGTGTGCCCCCCAGTTATTATTTAGTTTTAAATGTTTTTTGTTTTTCTTTTTTAGACTACAGTGGCAGCTGTTTCAACATAAAAAAGGGTTAAAGATTTGACCCACTTTTGTGTTAAAGTGTCTTCTCTTAGAATGATGCTTCTTTAACTTAACGTTGCCTTATTGGTAGAGGATTGATTTTTGCAGTAATACTCTTCTGTTTATATATAAAGCTTAATTTTCATCAGCTACTTCTTTCTTTCTTATAACTACCAAGGCTCCAAGGGAAGCCTGTTCCTTCCAAACTACCTCTTCCTT
>NW_022333713.1:0-2606 GCF_002776525.5 Piliocolobus tephrosceles | reverse complement strand
TTTTAAAATAACCCAATCAAGCATGTTCACAGCCATTTAGAGTCATATAGATTGTCTGCTTTGCTGACAACCCAAGACCTCTGTCGGCAAAGGGCACGGTGCCAGGTCCAGAGAAGGTGGGACAGAGACACAAGCAGGAACCTCTCCATCCCTGGGAGCCTCGGTCTGATGGGTCCGTGAGGACACAGTACAGACCGCGGGGCACAGGCAGACGGCAGGCCAGGAGAAGGGGCTGCATTGCCGGGAGGCAGTGCTTTGAGCTCTAATGGATGGAACATTGCTAACCAGTGAAGGCGGAGAGAGGGCACCCATCTTAGAGCATGAAGAGGCAGCAAAGCACAGCCAGCCTGGGGAACCAGAAGCCACAGGGACATCAGGTTGGGTGCTGCTGTCTGCCGGCCACCGGCTGGGGAACTGTACTGGACTGGAGGGACATCCCTGACACTCCCCACCAGATGCCAGGGGCACCCCCAGCCCTAGGTGAGAACCACGGATCCCATGACGAATGAGGCCAGCCTGTGGGAAGTGGGGCTGGGACAGCTCTGTACAGCTTAATAGGAAAGTTGTGTTCTAATTTCGGGGGTTTTGGCACGCCGATGGCTAGTCACGGCTGTCTGTCAGGAACTGATGTGAGGACAGACTAGGGAAGGGGATGCCAAGACCAGCGGAGCATTCGCTGCCTGGGTCCAAGGAAAAGGAAATAAAGGCTGGTGATGTGACAGTGGAGGGGGAGCACAGAGCTAAGGAACTGGTGGAGACACAGGGCTGGCCCCGCACAGGGCTTGGAGCAGCTACCCGGGGGTCGTCCTATTAATTCTCCTCATGGCCCCAAGAGGCGGCTGTGAGGATCCCTCTCCTGAGGACAGAACTGCTGCAGAGCCACACAGCGAGGATCCACAGAACCAAGATCCGGGTCAGCTCCAAGGTGGGTGAACTTGACCCCTCACCCATGGTCCTGAGACAGGCATTGGAGCCCCCTGGACACACACACACAGGAACTGCAGGAAGGGGAAATGGATGCCCCGGACCAGTGGCATGACCCTGGGTTTCAGCCCTCCAGGGCCACTGGGACCAGCCACTGCACAGGTGGACACACGGTGCTTTAACCTGCGCTGGGGGAAGGAGCCCTAGCTCTCAGGGTGGAGACCGCAGCTCAAATGGGCCGGCCTCCCTGCTGGGCACAGCCTGAGCCACACAGGATGCTGAGGTGCCCCAATTTTTGGGGTGCTCAGAGCCACTCAGCTGAGATCGTGGTGCTTTCTGTAACCACCCTCGTTTCTTTATGGTATAGATCTGGACTCCATCCTTTGTAATGTGTGGGGTTCTAGGAAGAGGCTGGCCAGCCAGGGAAGTGTCCTGGGCTCCGTCCCAGTGATGACGAACTTGGCTCCCCACAAAGGCCGCCTGTTCACCACAGTGACCCCCGGGGACCACACCTGCACCCACCTTGCTGAAGATAATTCACTTCTCATCCGTGAAAGATTAAAGCTAGACTAACTCAATTTCACACTCACTTCCAACTTTAACATCTTGTGTTAGGAAATCAAAGACAAGGACTCTGACCACGTCACAAACCCAAGAAGCAAAACCCGAGACTAAGGGAACGATGCCACCTTCTCAGTTCCGAGCTTTACTAGTTGTTTTTCTTTTCTGGTCTGTTTTTCTCTTTTGGTTTAAATAATTAAAGATCCTCATTGACAAGAAAAAAAATTCTCTATGAAACTAAAAAAAGTGGTTCTAATTAAACATTTAAACATTCTTCCATATGCTTTATAAACAGTTGAAATTACAGCTCTACTTACTGTTAAGTACTTTAAGCAAATGAAAGGTTAATTATACAGACTGGCAATTATAAAAAATAAGCCCACATATTCATGACATCATGAATAATTAATAAGAACGGTTTGAGTTCATTCAGACCAGGGATTCGGTGCTAATAGGCTCTCAGCTGTCTTGAAATAGTGCTGAAATTTTAAAATTATTTTTGTACTTAAACGTGTCCCCAAAGTGAAGCACGGAGGCTAACATCCATCGTGGTGCCCAGCAGAGCGACCCACCCTACTATGGCCGACACCCTGATTCCCGAGGGCTGCATCCCGGGGCCATGCTAGTGCAGAGAACGTTCAGGAAACAGACCAGGTGGCAGGAGGGGGTCTTGTCCTCAAGGAACCTCATGAGTCTTGCTAGGGGAACAAACAGTGAGAGAATGAAACCGGCAGCCACGGAATCCAGACAGCGATGCCCAGGCCTCGCCATGCATACCCCCTGGCTGGCACCTCCCTGAGACTCGTCTGGCACAGGCAGCGGCAGGGTCCGGCCCTTGGAGCGCAGGGATGGCAGAGCAGGGCCATCCAAGCGGGTGGCATGGTGACAGTGGCTTCTCCCAAAGAGCTCCTGGCTCTCAGGGAGCTGAGGGCTCCTCAATGGGAAATTCTGGCTGAGCTCCAGGGGAAAGCGGGTGGGAGGCCCGTCTCCTCTGCCCCAACCCCCTGAATCAGAAACGTCTGGAGGGGCCGCGGGCAGCCGAGACACCTGGAGGTGTGAACGGCACAGGCGTGGGGCAAGAACAAGGTCAAATCATAACGGAACGTCTGATTCCAGACAGT
>NW_022333711.1:0-1121 GCF_002776525.5 Piliocolobus tephrosceles | reverse complement strand
GTAAGTTCTTTAGGGGTGAGTTTTGAGATTTTAGTGCACCCATCACCCGAGCAGTGTACACTATACCCATTGTGTGGTCTTTTATCCCTCCCCACCTCCCACCCTTCCTCCTGAGGACCCAAAGTCTAATGTATTATTTTTATGACTTTGCATCCTCATAGCTTAGTTCCTACATATAAGCAAGAATATTTGATGTTTGGTTTTCCATTCCTGAGTTACTTCACTTAGGACTAGTAGTCTCCAATTCCATTCAGGTTGCTGCAAATGCCAATAGTTCATTCCTTTTATGACTGAGTTGTATTCCATGGAATATATATATATATATATATACACACACACACACATATATACATACACACACGCACACATACACAGATATATATATAACTTTTTTTTTGAGACGGAGTTTTGCTCTTGTTGCTCAGGCTGGAGTGCAATGGCACCATCTCGGCTCACCACAACCTCCACCTCCCAGGTTCAAGCAATTCCCCTGCCTCAGCCTCCCAAGTAGCTGGGATTACAGGTGTGCGCCACCACGCCTGGCTAATTTTGTATTTTTAGTAGAGACAGGGTTTCGCCAAATTGACCGGGCTGGTTTCAAACCCCTGACCTCAGGTGATCTGCCTGCCTCGGACTCCCAAGGTGCTGGGATTATAGGCATGAGCCACTACGCTGGGCCCCCGTTTTTTTCTTGAGATGGAATTTAGCTCTGTCACCCAGGCTGGAGTGCAGTGGCCCAATCTCATCTCTTTGCAACCTCCACCTCCCAGATTCAAGCAGTTCTCCTGCCTCTGTATACCACATTTTCTTTATCTACTCATTGATTGATGGACATTTGGGCTCGTTCTATATTTTTGTCATTGCAAATTGTGCTGCTACAAACATACATGTGTGAGTATCTTTTTCATATAATGACTTCTTTTCCTTTGAGTAGATACCTAGTATTAGGATTGCTGGAGCAAACAGTAGATCTACTTTTAGTTCTTAAGAATCTCTGTACTCTTTTCCACAGTGGTTGTACTAGTTTACATTCCCACCAGCAATGTAAAAGTGTTCCCTATCATCACATCCACACCAACTACTACTACTACTACTACTACTACTACTACTACTACTACTAC
>NW_022333710.1:0-1160 GCF_002776525.5 Piliocolobus tephrosceles | reverse complement strand
AAAAAATGATAAAGGGGATATCACCACCGACCCCACAGAAATACAAACTACCATCAGAGAATACTATAAACACCTCTATGCAAATCAACTAGAAAATCTAGAAGAAATGGATAATTTCCTGGACACTTACACTCTTCCAAAACTAAACCGGGAAGAAGTTGAATCCCTGAATAGACCAATAGCAGGCTCTGAAATTGAGGCAATAATTAATAGCCTACCCACCAAAAAGAGCCCAGGACCAGATGGATTCACAGCTGAATTCTACCAGAGGTACAAGGAGGAGCTGGTACCATTCCTTCTGAAACTATTCCAATCAATAGAAAAAGAGGGACTCCTCCCTAACTCATTTTATGAGGCCAACATCATCCTGATACCAAAGCCTGGCAGAGACACAACAAAAAAAGAGAATTTTAGACCAATCTCCCTGATGAACATCGATGCAAAAATCCTCAATAAAATACTGGCAAACTGGATTCAGCAGCACATCAAAAAGCTTATCCACCATGATCAAGTGGGCTTCATCCCTGGTATGCAAGGCTGGTTCAACATTAGCAAATCAATAAACGTAATCCAGCATATAAACAGAACCAAAGACAAGAACCACATGATTATCTCAATAGATGCAGAAAAGGCTTTTGACAAAATTCAACAGCCCTTCATGCTAAAAACGCTCAACAAATTTGGTATTGATGGAACGTACCTTCAAAATAATAAGAGCTATTTATGACAAACCCACAGCTAATATCATACTGAATGGGCAAAAACTGGAAAAATTCCCTTTGAAAATTGTCACAAGACAGGGATGCCCTCTCTCACCACTCCTATTCAACATAGTGTTGGAAGTTCTGGCTAGGGCAATCAGGCAACAGAAAGAAATCAAGGGTATTCAGTTAGGAAAAGAAGAAGTCAAATTGTCCCTGTTTGCAGATGACATGATTGTATACTTAGAAAACCCCATCGTCTCAGCCCGAAATCTCCTTAAGCTGATAAGCAACTTCAGCAAAGTCTCAGGATACAAAATTAATGTGCAAAAATCACATGCATTCTTATACACCAGTAACAGACAAGCAGAGAGCCAAATCAGGAATGAACTTCCATTCACACTTGCTTCAAAGAGAATAAAATACCTAGGAATCCAACTTACAAGGGATGTAAAGGAC
>NW_022333708.1:0-1891 GCF_002776525.5 Piliocolobus tephrosceles | reverse complement strand
CATAAAAACCCAGAAGAAAACCTAGGTAATACCATTCGGGACGTAGGTATGGGCAAGGACTTCATGTCTAAAACACCAAAAGCAATGGCAACAAAAGCCAAAATTGACAAATGGGATCTAATTAAACTAAAGAGCTTCTGCACAGCAAAAGAAACTACCATCAGAGTGAACAGGCAACTACAGAATGGGAGAAAATTTTTGCAATCTACTCATCTGACAAAGGGCTAATATCCAGAATCTACAAAGAACTCAAACAAATATACAAGAAAAAAACAAACAACCCCATCAAAAAGTGGGGAAAGGATATGAACAGACATTTCTCAAAAGAAGACATTCATACAGCCAACAGATACATGAAAAAAATGCTCATCATCACTCACCATCAGAGAAATGCGAATCAAAACCACAATGAAATACCAGCTCACACCAGTTAGAATGGCAATCATTAAAAAATCAGGAAACGACAGGTGCTGGAGATGCTGTGGAGAAATAAGAACACTTTTACACTGTTGGTGGGTCTGTAGACTACTTCAACCATTGTGGAAAACAGTGTGGCGATTCCTCAAGGATCTAGAACTAGAAATACCATTTGACCCAGTCATCCCATTACTGGCGATATACCCAAAGGATATAAATCATGCTGCTATAAAGACACATGCTCACATATTCTTATTGCGGCACTATTCACAATAACAAAGACTCGGAATCAACCCAAATGTCCATAAGTGACAGACTGGATTAAGAAAATATGGCACATATACACCATGGAATACTATGCAGCCATAAAAAGGATGAGTTTGTGTCCTTTGTAAGGACATGGATGCAGCTGGAAACCATCATTCTCAGCAAACTATCACAAGAACAGAAAACCTACCACCACATGTTCTCATTCTTAGGTGGGAATTGAACAATGAGATCACTTGGACACAGGAAAGGGATCATCACACACCAGGTCCTATTGTGGGGAGGGGGTAGGGGAAGGGATAGCATTAGGAGATATACCTAATGTAAATGATGAGATATTGGTACACCACACCTACATGGCACATGTATGTATATGTAACAAACCTGCACATTGTGCACATGTACCCTAGAACTTAAAATAATAATAAATAATAATAATAAAAGATACAGACCAGTATCTTACTGTGACCATGTGCTTTCATTTCTTGTGTGTAACTACCAGAAGTTATATCTTTTGTTAAGTACATACAATTAAATTTGTATTATGAAATGATTCTCTGTATCCCTGGTAATCCTCTTTAATCTCAAGTCTACATTATCTAATATTACTATAGCTACTCTTTTGGTTAGAGTTTGGATGACATATATTTTCTCATGTTTCTATTTTTCACCTACCTATATTTAATTGGGCTTTTTATATGCAACAGGTGCTTTAATCCCTTTTTTTAATTGAATCTCTACATATGTCATCAATTTCACAGTACGCTTTTCTATTTTTGCTTTAAAAGTCATTTTGCTTTTGAGCATGTTAAATGATAAAATCATGCATTTATATTTATTTTTGTAGCTACCATTTTCAGGACTCTGCTTTCCATTTTGTTGATCCAGATTTCTGTTCTACTTAATTTTCCTGCTGCCTCATGGACTTCTTTACATATTGTAGTTTAGGCCTACTATTGATGAGTTCTTTCAGTTTTGTAGGTCTCAAACAATCTTTATTATTCCTCATTTTTGAAAAATAAAGTATTTTTTTCTTTAAAGAATTTTAGGTTGACATTTGAATACTTTCTTTAAAGATATTGCTCTACTGTTTTCTGCCTGTTTTTCGAATTGTGTCCAAAAATAAACTTTCTTCTCAGTCTCCTTTGACCATCATCTAATTCTCCATAGTGCATTATAATCTAGAGAAGAGATAAATACAACATGC
>NW_022333706.1:0-1097 GCF_002776525.5 Piliocolobus tephrosceles | reverse complement strand
CTCTGGCTGCCCTTAAGATTTTTTCCTTCATTTCAACTTCGGTGAATATGGCAATTATGTGTCTTGGAGTTGCTCTTCTGGAGGAGTATCTTTGTGGCGTTCTCTGTATTTCCTGAATTTGAATGTTGGCCTTCCCTACTAGGTTCGAGAGGTTCTCTTGGATGATATCCTGAAGAGTGTTTTCCAACTTGGTTCCATTTTCCCCCTCACTTTCAGGCACCCCAATCAGACATAGATTTGATCTTTTTATATACTCCCATACTTCTTGCAGGCTTTGTTCATTTCTTTTTCTTCTTTTTTCTTTAGATTTCTCTTCTCACTTCATTTCATTCATTTGATCCTCCATCGCTGATACTCTTTCTTCCGGTTGATCGAGTCGGTTACTGAAGCTTGTGCATTTGTTACGTATTTCTCGTGTCATGGGTTTCATCTCTGTCAGTTCGTTTATGGCCTTCTCTGCATTAATTATTCTAGTTATCAATTCTTCCACTCTTTTTTCAAGATTTTGAGTTTATTTGCACTGGGTACGTAATTCCTCCTTTAGTTCTGAGAAGTTTGATGGACTGAAGCCTTCTTCTCTCATCTCGTCAAAGTCATTCTCTGACCAGCTTTGATCTGTTGCTGGCGATGAGCTGCGTTCCTTTGCAGGGGGAGATGCCCTCTTATTTTTTGAATTTCCAGCTTTTCTGCCCTGCTTTTTCCCCATCTTTGTGGTTTTATCTGCCTCTAGTCTTTGATGATGGTGACGTATTGATGGGGTTTTGGTGTGAGTGTCCTTCCCGTTTGTTAGTTTTCCTTCTACCAGTCAGGACCCTCAGCTGTAGGTCTGTTGGAGATTGCTTGAGGTCACTCCAGACTCTGTTTGCCTGGGTATCAGCAGCAGAGGCTGCAGAAGATAGAATATTGTTGAACAGTGAGTGCACCTGTCCGATTCTTGCTTTGGAAGCTTCCTCTCAGGGGTGTACTCCACCATGTGAGGTGTGGGGTGTCTGTCTGCCCCGAGTTGGGATGTCTCCCAGTTAAGCTACTCAGGGGTCAGGGACCCACTTTAGCAGGCAGTCTGTCCGTTCTCAGATCTCAACCTCTGTGTTGGGAGA
>NW_022333705.1:0-1019 GCF_002776525.5 Piliocolobus tephrosceles | reverse complement strand
GTGGGGAAGGTTAATAGAGGGCAGTGTCTCAGGTTCAGAACAGAAGGACAGCCAGCAAGGGCGCTGCTTGATATCTATGGAAAGAAAGCAAGAATTGAGGAGCAGGAGGCGAGGGTGGTTGACACAATACAAAATCATAATCCATTCGCAATGCCCAGACCTCAGCCAACTTTCAGATTCAGATCCCAGTGGCAGAGGAGGAGCCCATATCCGTACGAGGAAGACCCTGGAACAGCATGGAAGTGTATGCTGGCTCAATTCCCTGAGCTCTTCTGCAAAGGAACCTAGAGCCATTCACTCAGGAGACTGTACACTGGGCAAAGGAAATAGGCAGAATTTGGGGGAGGATTGACATTGGGTGTGAGCTGACATTGATGCCCAGATTCCCACAGCACCATCATGTCCCATCACAGATGGGCTTCCAGAGGCCGGGACACTTTATAGCTCATAATCCGGTAGACCCAGTCCTGTTTATTTCCTTATTTCCTGAGTGCATAATTGGTCTTGATGCACTGGCAGCTGGAGTCAGCCCCACACTGGATCCCTCGCCTGTGGAGTAAGGACTTTTATTGGGCTGAAGGCCAAAGGGAAGCCTCTGAAACTGCCCCCTTCTCAACTGAGTCAGAAGTGATGTCACATCCCAGGGCAGGTCTTGTGGAGGTTATTGCAGGTATTGTGGGGGTAGCACCACCATTAGAGAGTTGTAGGAAGTGGGGTGGTGTTGGGGTTGCCTGTTATCTCTGTGTATTCTATCCTTGCTGAAGCTTGATGGGGTCTAAAGAATGAACAGGATTACTTCAGACTTAACCTAGTAGCAGTCTTGATTGCAGCTGCCATGCTGGCAGGATATCACTGCTAGCGGAGGTTAACAAGGCTGCAGGCCAATGATGTGCAGCCGGGGATTTGCTGAGTGCATTCCTTTCCAATTAGAAGTGGGTATGGAGTTATTCACATTCATATCATAGTTATTTAAGTTTCCCTGAGAGCTATTAGAACTCTCCCGCCATCTATAACAGAGT
>NW_022333704.1:0-1111 GCF_002776525.5 Piliocolobus tephrosceles | reverse complement strand
CTGCTGAATCCGGTTTGCCAGTATTTTATTGAGGATTTTTGCATCGATGTTCATCAGGGATATTGGTCTAAAATTCTCTTTTTTTGTTGTGTCTCTGCCAGGCTTTGGTATCAGGATGATGTTGGCCTCATAAAATGAGTTAGGGAGGATTCCCTCTTTTTCTATTGATTGGAATAGTTTCAGAAGGAATGGTACCAGCTCCTCCTTGTACCTCTGGTAGAATTCAGCTGTGAATCCATCTGGTCCTGGGCTTTTTTTGGTGGGTAGGCTATTAATTGTTGCCTCAATTTCAGAGCCTGCTATTGGTCTATTCAGGGATTCAACTTCTTCCTGGTTTAGTCTTGGAAGAGTGTACATGTCCAGGAAATTATCCATTTCTTCTAGATTTTCTAGTTGATTTGCGTAGAGGTGTTTATAGTATTCTCTGATGGTAGTTTGTATTTCTGTGGGGTCGGTGGTGATATCCCCTTTATCATTTTTTATTGCGTCTATTTGATTCCTCTCTCTTTTCTTCTTTATTAGCCTTGCTAGCGGTCTGTCAATTTTGTTGATCTTTTCAAAAAACCAACTCCTGGATTCATTGATTTTTTGGAGGGTTTTTTGTGTCTCTATCTCCTTCAGTTCTGCTCTGATCTTAGTTATTTCTTGCCTTCTGCTAGCTTTTGAATGTGTTTGCTCTTGCCTCTCTAGTTCTTTTAATTGTGATGTTAGAGTGTCAATTTTAGATCTTTCCTGCTTTCTCTTGTGGGCACTTAGTGCTATAAATTTCCCTCTACATACTGCTTTAAATGTGTCCCAGAGATTCTGGTATGTTGTATCTTTGTTCTCATTGGATTCAAAGAACATCTTTATTTCTGCTTTCATTTCGTTATGTACCCAGTAGTCATTCAGGAGCAGGTTGTTCAGTTTCCATGTAGTTGAGCGGTTTTGATTGAGTTTCTTAGTCCTGAGTTCTAGTTTGATTGCACTGTGGTCTGAGAGACAGTTTGTTATAATTTCTGTTCTTTTACATTTGCTGAGGAGTGCTTTACTTCCAATTATGTGGTCAATTTTGGAATAAGTGCGATGTGGTGCTGAGAAGAATGTATATTCTGTTGACTTGGGGTGGAGA
>NW_022333702.1:0-10424 GCF_002776525.5 Piliocolobus tephrosceles | reverse complement strand
TACTGATGGGGTTTTGGTATAGGTGTCCTTCCTGTTTGATAGTTTTCCTTCTGACAGTCAGGACCCTCAGCTATAGGTCTGTTGGAGATTGCTTGAGGTCCACTCCAGACCCTGTTTGCCTGGGTATCAGCAGCAGAGGTTGCAGAAGATAGAATATTGCTGAACTGCGAGTGCACCTGTCTGATTCTTGCTTTGGAAGCTTCCTCTCAGGGGTGTACTCCACCCTGTGAGGTGTGGGGTGTCAGACTGCCCCTAGTGGGGGATGTCTCCCAGTTAGGCTACTCAGAGGTCAGGGACCCACTTGAGCAGGCAGACTGCCCCTTCTCAGATCTCAACCTCCGTGTTGGGAGATCCACTGCTCTCTTCAAAGCTGTCAGACAGAGTCGTTCGCGTCTGCACAGGCTTCTGCTCCTTTAGCTGAGCCCTGTCCCCAGAGGTGGAGTCTACAGAGACAGGCAGGTTTCCTTGAGGTGCTGTGAGCTCCACCCTGTTCGAGCTTCCCAGCAGCCTTATTTACCTACTTCAGCCTCAGCGATGGAGGGCGCCCCTCCACCAGCCTTGCTGCTCCCTTGCGGTTAGATTGCCGCAGACTGCTGTGTTAGCAAGGAGGGAGGCTCCGTGGGCGTGGGACCCTCCCGGCCAGGTGTGGGATATATTCTCTGGTGTGCCGGTGTGCTTACAGCACAGTACTGGGGTGGGAGTTACCCGATTTTCCAGGTGTTGTGTGTCTCAGTTCCCCTGGCTAGGTAAAGGTACTCCCGTCCCCCTCACGCTTCCCAGGTGAGGCGGTGCCTCGCCCTGCTTCAGCTCTCGCTGGTCAGGCTGCAGCAGCTGACCCACATGGATTGTCCGGCACTCCCGAGTGATATGACCCCAGTACCTCAGTTGAAAATGCCGAAATCACCGGTCTTCTGTGTCGCTCGCGCTTCTAATTTTTATCTGAGTATATTTCCCTCTTCACCAAGGCTCCAAGGCGCTTGGAAATATCCCTATGTAGATTCAACTCAAAAAGTGTTTCCAAACTGCTCAATGAAAACGGAGGTATAGCTCTGTGATTGGACTGCACAAATCACAAAGGAGTTTCTCCGAAAGCTTCTCTCCAGCGCTTATCTGAAGATATTTACTTTTTCACCATAGTCCTCAATGCACTTCGGAATAGCCCTTTGGAGATTCCACAAAAACAGTGTTACCAAACTGCTCAATGAAAGGAAAGTTTTAACTCTGTTAGATGAATTCACACATAACAAAGCAGTTTCTTGGAAAGCTTCTTTCTCGTTCACCATAGGCCTCAGTCTGCTCTCCAATATTCCGTTGCAGGTTCACTGGAAACAGTGTTACAAAACTGCTCAAAGAGAAGAAACTTTGGACTCTGTCTGATGAATTCACACTTCACAAAGCCGTTTCTCAATAAACTTCTTTCTAGTTTTTATCTGAAGATATTATCTTCTTCACCTTTTCCTTCAATGTGCTCAGAAATATCACTTTGTCGATTTTACAGTGTTTTCACACTGCTCAATGAAAAGTGTAACACTGTGAGAGGAATGCAAACTTCAAAAAGCAGTTTCTCAGAAAGCTTCTCTCCAGTTTTTATCTGAATATATTTTCTTTTTCACCATAAGCCTCAATGCATTCCTGAATACCCCTTTGCAGTTTCCACAAAAACAGAGAAACCACACTGCTCAATGAAAGGAAAGGTTTAATTCATTGAGGAGAATTCACATATCACCAAGCAGTTTCTTGAAAAGTTTCTTTGTAGTTTTTATCTGAGGATTATTCCTTTTTCACCTTAGTCTTCAATGAGCTCCCAAATATCCTCTCTCATATTCCACAAAAACAGTGATTCTAAACTGATCAATCAAAGGAAAGCTTTAACTCTATGAGATGAATGCACACATCACAAAGCAGGTTCTCGGAAAGCTTCTTTCTAGTTTTTATCTGAGGATGTTTCCTTTTTCACCAAAGACTTCAATGCACTCCCAAATGTCCCTTCTTAGATTCCACAAAAGCAGTGATTTGACCTCCTCAGGCAGAACTAAGTTTTAATTCTATGAAATGAATATACACATCACAAAGCAGTTTCTCTGAAAGTATCTTTCCAGTTTTCTTCTGAAGATATTTCTTTCTTCACCGACAGCCTCAATGCACCCCAAAATGTCACTTTGCGGATTCATCAAAGACAGAGATTCCAAACTGTACATTATGAAGAAAGGCTTAACTCTGTGATATGAATGCACACATCACAAAGCACTTTCTCACAAAGCTTCTTTCTAGTTTTTATCTGAAGATACTTCCTTTCTTTACCTTAGGCTTCAATGAGCTCTGAAATATCCCCTTGTATATTTTACACAATCAGTGTTTCCACACTGCTCAATGAAAGAATGGTACACTCTTTGAGATAAATGCCCACATCACAAAGCAGTTTCTCTAAAAGCTTCTTTCTAGTTTTTATCTGAGGATATTTTCCTTTTCACCATAGGCTTCAATGCACTTCAAATATCACTTCTCAGATTCCAGAGAAACAGTGATTCCAAACTGCTCAATCAAAGAAAAGTTTTAATCCTATGATATGAATGAACACAACACAAAGCAGTTTCTCAAAATGCTACTCTCCAGATTTTATCTGAAGATATTTCTTTGTTAACCTTAGGTTTGAATACACTACCTAATATTTCTTTGCAGATTCCACAAAAACAGTATTACGAAACTGTTCAATGGAAAGAAAGGTTTAACTCTGTGAGGTGAATTCTCTTATCACAAAGTAGTTTCTCGGAAAGCTTCTTTCTACTTTTTATCTGAGGATATTTCCTTTTTCACCTTAGGCTTCAATGCACTCCCAAATATCCCTTCTCATATTCCACAAAAACTGTGATTCCAAACTGCTCAATGAAAAGAAAGGTCTAACCATATGAGATGAATGCACACATCACAAAGCAGTTTCTCAGAAAGCTTCTTTCCAGTTTTCATCTGAAGCTATTTCCTTGTTCACCATAGGCCTCAACACGTCCCCAAATGTCCCTTTGCAGATTTGTCAAAGACAGAGTTTCCAAACTGTGCAATGTAAAGGAAGACTTCAGTCTGTGACATGAATGCACACATCACAGAGCAATTTCTCAGAAAGATTCTCTCAGTTTTTATCAGTAGATTTCTCTCCAGTGTTTATCTGAGGATATTTTCTTTTTCTCCATAGGCCTCAATCTGTTCCCGAATATCCCTTTACATATTCCACACAAACAGTGTTACCAAACTGCTTAATGAAAAGAAATGTTTAACTCTTTGAGATGAATTCACTCATCACAAAACATTTTCTCAGAAAGTTTCTTTTTAGTTTTTATCTAAGGATATTTCCTTTTTCACCTTAGCCTTCAATGCACTCCCAAATATCTCTTCTCAGATTCCCCAAAAACAGTGGTTCCAAACTGCTCAATCAAAGGAAAGGTTTAACTCTCTGATATTAATGAGTACATCACAAAGCAGGTTTTCAGAAAGCATTTTTCCAGTTTGCATCTGATGTTATTTCCTTGTTCACCATAGACCTCAATGCGCCCCAAAAGGTCTCTTCACGGATTTGTCAATGACAGAGTCTCCAAACTCCACAATGTAAAGAGGAGTTTAATACTGTGAGATGAATACACACATTGGAAAGCAGTTTATCAGAAAGCCTCATTCTAGTTTTTATCTGAAGATATTTCCTCCATCACCTTAGGCTTCTCTGAGCTCCAAAATATGCATGTGCAGATTTTTTACGTGTTACCACACTCCTCAATGAAATGTGAGATGCAACTCTGTGAGTGGAATGCACACATCACAAAACAGTTTCTCAGATAGCTTCTCTTCACTTTTTATCTGAAGATATTTGCTCTCTCACCATAGTCCTCAATGCTCTCCTGAATATCCCTTTGCAGATTCCACAAAAACAAAATTACCAAACTGCTCAATGAAAATAAATGTATAACTCTGTGAGATGAATTCACACATCACAAAACAGTATATTGGAAAGCTTCTTTCTAGTTTTTATCTGAAAATATTTCCTTTTTCACCTTAGACTTCAATGCACTCCGAAATACCTCTTTTCAGATTCCACAAAAACAGTGATTCCAAACTGTTCAATCCAAAGAAAGATTTAACTCTATGAGATGAATACACATATCACAAAGTAGTTTCTCAGAAACCTTCTTTCCAGTTTTCATATGAAGATATTTCCTAGTTAACCATGGACCTCAATGCACCCCCAAATTTCCTTCATGGATTTGTCAAAGACAGAGTTTCCAAACTGCACAATGTAACGAGTTTAACACTTTGAGATTTATGCACATATAACAAAGCAGTTTCTCAGAAAGCTCTTTCAGTTTTTAATCTGAGGATATATCCTTTTTCACCATAGGCTTCAATGCTCTCTGAAATACCCATTTGTGGGTTTTACACAGTGTCTCTATATTGCTCGCATAATAGAAAATTATAACTCTGTGAGACAAATGCACGCATCACAAAGCAGTTTCTCGGAAAGCTTCTTTCTGGTTTTTATCTGAGGATATTTCCCTTTTCACCATAGGCTTCAAGGCAGACCAAAATTTCCCTCTTTAGATTTCACACAAACAGTGTTTCCACACTGCTCAATGAAAAGGGAGGTAAAACTGTGTGAGTTGAATGCACACACCACAAAAAAGTTTCTCAGGAAGCTTCTCTCCAGTTTTTATCTGAAGATATTTTCTTTTGCAACATAGGCCTCAATGCACTCCCAAATATCCCTTTGCAGATTCCACAAAAACAGTGTTAGCAAACTGATCAATGAAAAGAGACATTTACCTCTGTGAGCTGAATTCACACATGACAAAGCAGTTTCTTGGAAATCTTTTTTCTACTTTTTATCTGTGGATGTTTCCTTTTTCACCATATTCTTCAATGCACTCCGAAATATTCCCTCTCTGTTTCTACAAACACAGTGATTTCAAACTGCTCAATCAAAAGAAAGATTTAACTCTCTAAGCTGAATGCACACACCACAAAGCAGTTTCTCAGAAAGCTTCTTTCTAATTTTTATCTGAAAATATTTCCTTTTTCACTGAAGGCTTCAATACACTCCCAAAAGTCCCTTCTGAGATTCCATAAAAACAGTGATTCCAAACTGCTCAATTGAAAGAAAAGTTTAATTCTCTAAGCTGAATGCACACATCACAAAGCAGGTTCTCAGAAAGCTTCTCTCCAGTATTCATCTGAAGGTATTTCCTTAATCACCATAGTTCTCAGTGCTCCCCAGAATGTTCCTCTGTGGATTCGTCAAAGACAGTGTTACCAAACTGTGCAGTGTAAAGAAAGCTTTAACTCATTCTTCACAACATGAATGGACACATCACAAAGCAGTTTCTCAGATATCTGCCTTCTTGTTTTTAACCTTGGATATTCAGTTTTTCACCATTGGCCTCAATGAGCTCCCAGAAGTCCATTCGCAGAATGGACAATAACCAAGTTACCAAACTGATGAATCCAAAGACAGGTTTAACTCTGTGAAATGAATAAACCTATCACACATCAGTTACTCAGAAACATCGTTTTCACAATTTATCTGAAGATATTTCCTTTCCCAGTGTAGGTCTTGATCTGCTACTGAATATCTCTTCCAGATTGTAAGAAAACAGTGTTTCCAAGCTGCTGAATGAAAAGAATGGTGTAACTCCATGAGAGGAATGCACACTTCACAGTTCGTTTTGTCAGATAACTTCCTTCTAGTTTTTGTCCTGGTATATTCACTTTTTTCCCGTTGGCCTGAAAGAGCTCCCAAAGGTCCATTCACAGAACGGACAACAACAGTGTTACCAAACTGCTGAATCCAAAGAAACTTTAACTCTGAGATGTGAACAAAGACATCCCAAAGCAGTTTCTCGGAAATATTCTTTACACTGTTTATCTGAAGACATTTCCTTATTCATGGAGGCCTCAATGCACTACCGAATATATCTTCGCAATTTGTAAGTAAACAGTGTTTCCAAACTGCTGAATGAAAATAATGGTCAAACTCTATAACAGGATTGCACACTTCATAGGTCGCTTTGTCAGATAACTTTCTTCTAGTTTTGGTCCTGGGATATTCACTTTTTTGCCATTGGCCTCAAAGATGTCCCAAATGTCCTTTTGCAGAATGGGCAAAAACATTCTTCCCAGACTGTGGAATCCAAAGACAAGTGTAACTCTGTGAAATGAATGCACACATCACAAAGCATATTCTTAGAAAGATTCTTTCTAGTTTTCAAGTGAATATACTTCCTTTTTCACCATTGGCCTCAATGCGCTCCCAAATATAAATTCACTGATGCTACAAAATCAGTGTCCCATAATTGCTGAAGGAAAAGAAATGTTTAACTCTGGGAGATGAATGCACACAGCGCAAAGCAGTTTTTCAGATATCTTCTTTCTAGTTATCCTGGGATATTCAATTTTTTTGCCATTAACTGCAACCAGCTACAAAATATCCATTCTCAGAATAAACAAAACAGTGTAACCACATTGCTGAATCCACAAAATGGTTTAACTAAATGACATGAAAGCACACATCATAAAGTGGTTTCTTAGAAAGCTTCTTTCTAGGTTTTCCTCAAAGATATTTCCTTTTCCTCTATAAGCCTCAGAGTACTATGCAATATCTCTTCACAGAATACGAGAAAAAACTATTTCCAAACTGCTGAATTAAATGAACTGTTTACATCTGTGAGATGAATGCACCAAACAACTCAGTTTGTCAGATAGCATCCTTGTACTTTTTATTCTGGGATATTCACTTTTTTGCCATTGGCCTCCAAGAGCACCCAAATGTTCATTCCCAGAATGGACACAAACAATGTTCCAAAAGTGCTGAATCCAAAGGAAAGTTTAACTCCTTGAGATGAATGCACACATCACAAAACAGTTTTTCAGAAAGCTTCCCTCTATTTCTTCCCACAAGATGTTTCCCTTTTCGCTGTAGGGTTCAAAACACTCCCAAATATCTCTTCAGAGAATCCAAGAAAACACTCCTTCCAAACTACTGAATGAAAAGAAATCTTTAACTCTTGGAGACAAATTCACAATTCACAAGTCAATCAGTCAGATAATTCTAGTTTTTGTTTTGTGATATTTGTTTTTCCTTCATTGGCCTCTAATATCTCCAAAATGTCCTTTCAGAGAATGGACAAAACAGTGTTTCCAAACTGCTGATTCCAAAGAAAGCTTTACTCTGTGAGATGAACACATCCAAAAGCAGTTTCCAAGGAAACTTCTTTCTATTTTTATCTGAATACATTTCCTTTTTCATTGTAGGCCTCAATGTGCTACCAAGTATCTCCTGCAGATTCTTAAAAAACAGTGCTACAAAACTGCTAAATGAAAAGAAGGGATTAACTCTGCAACATGAATGGACACTTCACAAATTGATTTCTCAGATATCTGCCTTCTAGTTTTTATCCTTGGATATTCAACTTTTTGTCATTGGTCTCAAGGAGCTCCAAAATGTCCACTTGCCAAATGGACAATAACCATGTTTCCAAACTGAGAAATGCAAAGAAAGTTTTAACTCTGTGACGTGAATGGACATATCACAAAGCAGTTACTCAGAAATATTGTTTCCAAAGTTTATCTGAAGATACTTCCTTTTTCACCACAGGCCTCAATGGGCTACCAAATATCTTCTCAGAAATTCTTAGAAAACAGTTTCCAAACTGCTGAATGAAAATACAGGTTTCACTCTGTGAGATGGAGGCAAACACCAAAGCACAGGTTGTCAGATAACTTCCTTCTAGCTTTTATCCTGGGATACTTGCTTATTCACCATTGTCTTCAAAGATGTCCCAAATGTCCATTTGCAGAATGGACAAAAACTGTTACCAAACTGTTGAATCCAAAGAATCATTTAACTCTGTGAGTTGAACACACACATCACAAAGTAGTTTATCAGAAAACTTCTCTCCAATTTTTATCTGAAGATATTTTCTTTATCGCTGTAGGCCTCAATGCGCTCCTGAATATCCCTTTGCAGACTCCACAAAAATGGAGTATCAAACTACTCAATAAGAGGAAACATTTGACACTGTTTGATGAATTCACACCTCACAAAGCAGTTTCTCAGAATGCTGTTTTCTAGTTTTTATCTCGGGATATTTCCTTTTTTGCCACTGGCCTCAATGAGTTCTCAAATGTCCTTTTGCAAAATGGACAAAAACGTTGCTCCCAAACTGTTGAATACAAAAAAAAGATTTAACTCTCTATGTGATGGATATACACATCATGAAGCAGTTTCTCAGAAAGCTTCTGCCCCATTTTCAGCTGAACATATTTCCTTTTTCACTATAGGGCTCAATGCACTCCGGAATATCCCATTGCAGATTCCACAATAAAAGTGTTACCAAACTGCCCAATGAATAGAAAGGTTTTATTCTGTGAGATGCATGCACATGTCACAAAGCAGTTTCCTGGAAAGCATCTTTCTAGTTTTTCTCTCAGGATATTTCCGTTTTCACGATAAGTTTCAATGGGTTCCCAAATATACCTTCTCATATTCCACAAAAACAGTGATTCCAAACGGCTCAGTCAAAAGAAACATTTAACTCTATGAGACAAATCCGCACAACACAAAGCAGTTTCTCAGAAAGCTTCTCTCCAGTTTTAATCTGAAGATATTTCCTTGTTCACCATAGGTTTCAAAGCACTCACAAATATTCATTTGCATATACATCAAAGACAGTGTTTCCAAACTTCCCAATGAAAAGAAAGGTTGAACTCTGCTACATGAATGCACATATCAAAAAGCAGTTTCTCAGAAAGCGCATCTCTAGTTTTTATCTGAAGATACTTAGTTCTTCACGTTAGGCTTCAACACAATCCGAAATATCCCTTCTCAGGTTCCACAAAAACAGTGATGATAAGCTGTTCAATCAAAAGAAAGTTTTATCTTCATGAGATGAACGCACACATCACAAGGTAGTTTCCCAGAAAGCTTCTTTCTAATTTTTATCTGAGGATATTTCCTTTTTCACCATAGGCTTCAATGTGCTCACAAGTATCCCTTCTCATACTCCACAAAAATGGTGATTCCCCACTGCTCAATTGAAAGAAACATTTGACTCTATGAGATAAAAACACACATCACATAGCAGTTTCTCTGAAAGCTTGTTTCCACTTTAATTCTGAAGATAATTTCCTTTTTCACTGTAGGCCTCAATATGTCCCCAAAATGTCACTTCGCAGATTTGTCAAAAACAGTGTTCCCAAACTGTGCAACATAAACTGAGGTTTAACTCTGTTAGATGAATGCACATATCACAAAACAGTTTCTCTAAAAGCTTCTTTCAAGTTTTTTTTTTTTTTTTTCATTATACTTTAAGTTCTAGGGTACATGTGCATAACGTGCAGGTTTGTTACATATGTATACCTGTGCCATTTTGGTGTGCTGCACCCATCAACTCGTCAGCACCCATCAATTCAACGTTTATATCAGGTATAACTCCCAATAGAATCCCTCCCGCCACCCCCTCCCCATGATAAGCCCGGATGTGTGATGTTCCCCTTTCCGAGTACAAGTGATCTCATTGTTCAGTTCCCACCTATGAGTGAGAACATGCAGTGTTTGGTTTTCTCTTCTTGTGATAGTTTGCCAAGAATGATGGTTTCCAGCTGCATCCACGTCCCTACAAAGGACGCAAACTCATCCTTTTTTATGGCTGCATAATATTCCATGGTGTATATGTGCCACATTTTCTTAATCCAGTCTGTCACAGATGGACATTTGGGTTGATTCCAAGTCTTTGCTATTGTGAATAGTGCTGCAATAAACATATGTGTGCATGTGTCTTTATAGCAGCATGATTTATAATCCTTAGGGTATATACCCAGTAGTGGGATGGCTGGGTCACATGGTACATCTAGTTCTAGATCCTTGAGGAATCACCATACTGTTTTCCATAATGGTTGAACTAGTTTACAATCCCACCAACACTGTAAAAGTGTTCCTATTTCTCCACACCCTCTCGAGCACCTGTTGTTTCCTGACTTTTTAATGATTGCCATTCTAACTGGTGTGAGATGGTATCTCATTGTGGTTTTGATTTGCATTTCTCTGATGGCCAGTGATGATGAGCATGTTTTCATGTGTCTGTTGGTTGTATGAATGTCTTCTTTTGAGAAATGTCTGTTCATATCCTTTCCCCACTTTTGGATGGGGTTGTTTGTTTTTTTCTTGTATATTTGTTTGAGTTCTTTGTAGATTCTGGAAATTAGCCCTTTGTCAGATGAGTAGATTGCAAAAATGTTCTCCCATTCTGTAGGTTGCCTGTTCACTCTGATGGTAGTTTCTTTTGCTGTGCAGAAGCTCTTTAGTTTAATTAGATCCCATTTGTCAATTTTGGCTTTTGTTGCCATTGCTTTTGGTGTTTTAGACATGAAGTCCTTGCCCATGCCTATGT
>NW_022333701.1:0-2068 GCF_002776525.5 Piliocolobus tephrosceles | reverse complement strand
GGGGGGGAGAGCAAAGCCGAGAGGAAGAGAGGGGGCAGGGCGGGGGAGGAGGGGGGGGTGGGGGGTGGGGGGGGGGGGGGGGGGAGGGGGGAGGGGAGGGGAGGGAATTCATTTTTTGTGCCTAAATGCATAGTTTTTGTTTTTATTTTTGAGATTGAGTCTCATTTGCCCAGGCTGGAGTGCAGTGGCAGGATCTTGGCTAACTATAACCTCTGCCTCCTGGGTTCAAGCCTCTCCTGCCTCAGCCTCCCCAGTAGCTGGGACTACAGGCACGCACCATCATGCCCGGCTACTTTTTGTACTTTTAGAGGAGACGGGGTTTCACTATGTTGACCAGGCTGGTCTTGAACTCCTGACTTCGTAATCTGCCCAACTTGGCCTCCCAAAGTGCTGGGATTACAGGTGTGAGCCACTGGGCCCAGTCCTAAATGCATGGTTTTTAATGTTTTGATTTCCTACTTAATTATGTTGTGGCCAGAGAATGTGGTCTATGTGATATTGATTCTTTGGTATTTATTGAAGCTTGTTTTGTGACTAAGTGGTCAATTTTGATAAGTGTCCCGTGTATGCATGAAAAGGATACATACTCTCTTATTGCTGGGTGCAGGCTTCTACATAAGTTCAACAGATGCAGGTAGTTAGTTGGTCAAATCTTCTATGTCTGGCCAGGTGCAGTGTCCACACCTGTAATCCCAGTGCTTTGGGAGACTGAGGCAGAAGGATTGCTTGAGCCCAAGCAAGACCAGGCTGAGCAACATAGGGAGAGCCTGTCTCTACAAAAAAATTAGAAATTAGCGGCAGGCACAGTGGTTCATGCCTATAACCCCTGCACTTTGTGAGGCCAAGGTGGGCAGATCTCCTGAGGTCAGGAGTTTGAAACCAGCCTGGCCAGCGTGGTGAAACCCTGTCTCTACTGAAAAAAATACAAAAATTAGCCGGGCATGGTGGTGCACACCTGTAGTCTCAGCTACTCAGGAGGCTGAGGCAGGAAGATTGCTTGAACCCAGGAGGCAGACATTGCAGTGAGCCAAGATTATGCCACTGCACTCCAGCCTGGGTAAGAGTGAGACTCTGTCTCAAAAAAACAAAAAAAATGGAGCCAGGTGCAATGGCCCACGCCCATATTCCCAGCACTTTGGGAGGCCGAGGCAGGCAGATCACTTGAGGTCAGGAGTTCGAGACAAGCCTAGCCAACATGGTGAAACCCCATCTCCACTAAAAATACAAAAATCAGTCAGGCATGGTGTTGCATTACTGTAGACCCAGCTACTCAGGAGACTGAGGCATGAGAATTGCTTAAACCCGGGAGGCGGAGTTTGCAGTGAGCTGAGATCACGCCACTGCACTCCAGCCTGAGTGACCAAGCGAGACTGTCTCAGAAAAGATAAATAAATAAAAATTAATCTGGCATGGTGGCACATGCCTGTAGCTACCTACATGGGAGGGTGAGGTGGGAGGATTACTTGAGCCCCAGGAGGTTGAGGCTACAGTGAGCTATGATGGCACCACTGCACTCCACCACTGCACATCCTAGGCCAGGTATGGTGGCTCACACCTGTACTCCTAGCATTCTGGAAGGCTAAGGCAGGTGGCTCACCTGAGGTCAGGAGTTCAAGAAAGGCACGCACCACCACCCCCAGCTAATTTTTTGTATTTTTAGTAGAGATGGGGTTTTACCATGTTGGCTGGGACGGTCTCAATCTCCTGACCTCGTGATCCACCCATCTCAGCCTCCCAGATTACAGGTGTGAGCCACTGCGCCTGGCCGACCCCATCTCTTTAAAAATCTCCTTTAAAAATGTTTTTTTGGCCAGGCGCGGTGGCTCAAGCCTGTAATCCCAGCACTTTGGGAGGCCGAGACGGGCGGATCACGAGGTCAGGAGATCGAGACCATCCTGGCTAACACGGTGAAACCCCGTCTCTACTAAAAAATACAAAAAACTAGCCGGGCGAGGTGGTGGGCGCCTGTAGTCCCAGCTACTCCAGAGGCTGAGGGAGGAGAATGGCATAAACCCGAGAGGAGGAGCTTGCAGTGAGCTGAGATCCGGCCACTGCACTCCAGCCTGGG
>NW_022333700.1:0-1112 GCF_002776525.5 Piliocolobus tephrosceles | reverse complement strand
GTGGGTCCTGGCCGTCCTGCTAGTGGGGCTGTGCGCCGCCCCGTGGCTCGTCTGGGTCGACCCGCCAGAGACGCGCCTGTAGTGGGGGTCCGTGTGCGGGGGAAGTGGTTGGTGGGGGCGCACTGCCCCGGCCCCGTGATTTATCGTCTCACATCCCCGGCGGGAGGAAGCGAGAAGTGCGGGCCTACGGCTGTCGCGCAGCTGCCGCACCGACCTCTGCTGTGGCCGGCGGGTCCCGGGGGGCGAGGGGCTGTCACCGCGCATCCCACCGCCGCGCTTCCTGCTCTGGCCCCGGGCTGGGCTCTGATTGGAGGGAGAAGGGCCCTTCTGCCCGGCGCTTCTTGATTTCTTCCGTTAGTAATGGGAAGAAAAAAAAAATCTGAAAGGCAGATTGAACTTTGTAGCTCTCAGCCCCTGGAGAGTGGAAGAAACTCTCCCAAGAATTTGGCGGGCTGGAAAGTGCGTTTCACGCAGGAGCATCCACACCCACGGAATGAGGCCAAGGCAGTTACAGTTAGAGGTCAGATTTATGAGGGGACAGCGAGGGTGAGGTCCCTGGGTGGGGAGACTCCGCCCTCAGCTTGATGGGGAGACCTGATGCTGCCCCTCAGACGCTGTATTTCTCAACCAGCAAAGAAAGTGGAATCACTCCTTAGTGAATGCTTTCATCAAACTTTTGAAACACCTGTAATGTCCCAGGAAGCAAAATCGAACTGGACAGTTTTCCCCTTTTAAGAGTGTTAAACGTCCTGGAGACAAACAGCAGAAGGCTCAAGGAGTCCAAATACTCAACCGGAAGTTCTTTCTGAACAACAGATGGTGTATAAGTGACAGGCATAGGAGATAAAACTGAACTAATCACTGCAGCTGTGGTTCCTAGCCCTGTAGCGTGTCATGCAGGCCCTTTTGCCTTCTCTGCCCTCTGCTGTCCCAGACCCCAAGGCTACCGCGCACCTCCAGTCATCAGCTCCTGCCGACCCATTGCTATGAACTCTGGTTCGGTGGCTCCCTTCTCTCTGAAGTTTTGCTTTTTCTCCTGAAGTCCTGGTCTTTAAGAGCTTATGGTCTGCAGGGACAGATTGGCTTTGGGCAGTACATAGTTAACTGTAGCA
>NW_022333699.1:0-1948 GCF_002776525.5 Piliocolobus tephrosceles | reverse complement strand
AGGCTATTTAAATAATCATACCATTAAATTAATGAAGAAAAATACATGACAGTAATCTCAAGTATTTAACAGAATTGAATCTCCATTTATGGTAAAACTCTCAACAAACTAAGAATATAAGCAAAATTTCTCAACCTGATAAAAGGCATATACGATAAAACATTTAATGATTAAAACTGAATGCTTTTCCTCTAAGATCAAAAATACAGAAAGGATGTCTGTTTTTACCTCATCTATTAAACATTACATTGGAGAATTTATGAAATAAAGTAGGAAAAAACGTTCATCACACATTAGAAAGCAAAGATTAAATCTGTATTTAGAGGTGGCATGATTGTCTATGCAGGAAATCTTAGGAATCTACCAAAAAGAAAGTAACTAGTACCTGTGTCTAGCAAGTTTGGAAGATACGGAGTATTTGTATATATAAGCAACAAATAATTAGAAAATACAGTAGTATTAAAATACATACTATTTAGCAATAAATTGAACAAAAGGTGTAAAAGGCCTCTAAACTGATAAAATTGTTAAGATTTCTAAGAATATAGAACTATATCAAACTGATGGATCAAAAAATGTGACATTGTTACTTGTCCTCAAAATATCTATAGATTCAATGCAATTTTAATTGATATATATATATATATTTTTTTTTTTTGAGGCGGAGTCTTGCTCTGTCGCCCGGACTGGAGTGCAGTGGCCGGATCTCAGCTCACTGCAAGCTCCACCTCCCGGGTTTACGCCATTGTCCTGCCTCAGCCTCCCGAGTAGCTGAGACTACAGGCGCCCGCCACCTCGCCCAGCTAGTTTTTGTATTTTTAGTAGAGACGGGGTTTCACCGTGTTAGCCAGTATGGTCTCGATCTCCTGACCTCGTGATCCGCTCGTCTCGGCCTCCCAAAGTGCTGGGATTACAGGCTTGAGCCACTGCGCCTTGCTTAATTGATATTTCATCAGGCTTTTGTATAGAAATTGTCAGGATGATTATAAAATTTACATGGAATTTCAAAAGACAAAGTCTGGGAAAAACTACCTTGAAAGATAAAAATTTCAAGGGTTTATTCTTGTTTTGAATTATTGATACTTGCAGTAAGTTGGATACATCTCAAAATAGCTATGCTTTGTGAAGCCAGATCCAAAAGTATATGCACTGTAAACACCATTTACATAACCTTCTAGAAAATGAAAACTATATGAAATAAAGCAGATCGGGGACTGCCAGAGGAAGGATGGGCCAGGCGCAGTGGCTCACGCCTATAATCCCAGCACTTTGGGAGGCCGAGACAGGCGGATCACAACGTCAGAAGTTCGAGACCAGCCTGGCCAATATGTGAAACTCCATCTCTACTGAAAATACAAAAAAAATTAGCTAGGCATGGTGGCGCATGCCTGTAATCCCAGCTACTCAGGAGGCTGAGGCAGGTGAATTGCTTGAACTCGGGATGCAGAGGTTTCAGTGAGTCGAGATCCCACCATTGCACTCCAGCCTGGGAGACAGAGAGAAACTCTGTCTCAAAAAAAAAAAGAGGATTGACACAGGCATATGAGAAAACTTTGAGGGATGCTTAAATATGTTAATTATCTTGATTGTGCAGAAGTCCTCATCAATGCAGGCAGTCCTTGCATGGCAGGGTAGGAAAACTTCTGCATATCAGGACTGAATTCTTACATGTCAAGGTTCCATGGTAACAATGCACAACATTTTCACTTTGCACAGTGACAAAGGAAGGAAGCTTTTCACTACTCTCCACTATCCCCATATCCTACAAAGAGAGGTGGCCTCAAATATATAGTTAATTATATGTGACTTATACTAAAATAAAACTGAGACATTGTTTTACCTATCTTTTTGATGAGTATCAAATTAGCTACACCTTTAAAGACAATTTTCTCTCACATAATTGTATACCTCTTATGCCATTATTTTTCAAATACTAGTAGCTTCTTAA
>NW_022333698.1:0-1311 GCF_002776525.5 Piliocolobus tephrosceles | reverse complement strand
CCTGAGCTGCTCTGCAAGCTTCTCCTCCTTGAACTGAAGATCATCCCACAGCATAGATTTTAGGAGGTCTTTGCACTCTTCATAGTCTGAGAAAAGACAGACACACCAGCCTCAGTGAAAAGCTGAACACACAGCGGTGGCCACTGCCTACAGGGCAGGAGCCAGGTCCATACAAAGGACATAACTGTCCCCAGTACCAGGCTCTAGGCAGGGATTTCCACCTCTTTACACCTCAGTCTCCCAACTTTCTGGCATCTCATCCTTCAAAATTTACAGACAAAGAGAAACTCAAGGGCACATCAAGGAAGTTGACAAGATGATTCAACCACAATGAAGTGGAGTCAGAATTCACAGCCCCTGAGGTCTGACTCTGAATGCGGGGCCACTTTCCCAAGCCTTGCAGCCTCTCCTCCAAACACTGCACTGGGAATGAAGTAGAGATTTCTTGGACAGTCGGGAAGGCCCCTAGGACTATGGGACTGATGGTTTCCCTTTGGGAATTTCAAGGATAAATATGTCAAAGATCTGAAAAATCTTTGACTTTTAAATCGTATCTGCAGATATGATTTTAACAATCATAACAGAAACATAAAGCATGAGACATAAGCCCACAAGAATATCAAGGAAATGCGCCCAAATACTAACAAAGTTTGTGTTAATTTAGAAACACTAGAATGAAGAACTAATAGGTAGTGTTTACTCTGTGCCCATAAATGTTCTAGGAGATTGATAAGAAATAGCTCATATAATTCACTGCAGCAATTTACAGAGGTAGGTATTACTTCAGTACCCTATGAACAGATGAGGAAACGGAGGGACACACAGGACAAGCAACTTGGATGGAGCCAGGAGACAGGCCCAGTGTTCCTGCTCTGCACACTGCACTGCTACTTCCACACATTCTTGGGTGCATCTTTCTTCCTCTTTAGGAACAAAAGCCTGTTCCCCAAGAAACAGGACTTCCCTCCCACCCCGCACTCTCTGCCTTTTTTGTTTGTTTCTTTTTGATGAGTCTTGCCCTGTCGCCCAGGCTGAAGTGCAATGGCATGATCTTGGCTCACTGCAACCTCTGCCTCCTGGGTTCAAAGGATTCTCCGGACTCAGCCTCCCGAGTACGTGGGATTACATGTGCCTGCCACCACGCCCAGCTAATTTTTGTAATTTTAATAGATACGGGGTCTCTTCATGTAACCCAGGATGGAATCAAACTCCTGACCTCGTGATCCACCCGCCTTAGCCTCCCAAAGTACTGGGATTACCGGAGTGAGCCACCCTGCACGGCCCCTACTCCCTGCTCTTGATGCTGCCGGT
>NW_022333697.1:0-2482 GCF_002776525.5 Piliocolobus tephrosceles | reverse complement strand
TAATGTGACCTGCTTCTCTGAATTTATTTACAGAAAATGAAAGTGATCATGAAGAAGAGGAAGAAAAATGGCCAGTGTCTCCCAGGTAATGCTGTGGAATTGTGAGCTGTGAATTCAGTAGTGACACCTGGAGATTGTAGATTTAGGGAAAACGAGGAAGCGATGAATAGAACGATTTCTTTCATTCACTCAGCTACAAATTGTCCTTATTAACAATGTTGTGCATTATTTGTGGCACTTGTATTGGTTTTAATTTCATAGTCCTCTCAAGATAGGTACTTGGCAATCAGTTGAGCCAGGTGAACTAGCCAAACAGGGTTATCTTGTTCATCTTTTCAAAAAACCAGCTCCTGGATTCATTGATTTTTTTTTTTTTGAGACGGAGTCTCGCTCTGTCGCCCAGGCTGGAGTGCAGCGGCCTGATCTCAGCTCACTGCAAGCTCCACCTCCTGGGTTTACACCATTCTCCTGCCTCAGCCTCCTGAGTTAGCTTTTGTACTTTTTAATAGAGAGCAGGTTTCACCGTGTTAGCCAGGATGGTCTCGATCTCGTGACCTCGTGATTCGCCCGTCTCGGCCTCCCAAAGTGCTGGGAGTACAGGCTTGAGCCACCGCGCCTGGCCCATTGATTTTTTTGAAGGTTTTTTTGTGTCTCTGTCTTCTTCAGTTCTGCTCTGATCTTAGTTATTTCTTGCCTTCTGCTAGCTTTTGAATTTGTTTGCTCCTGCTTCTCTAGTTTTTTTAATTGTGATTTTAGGGTGTTGATTTTAGATCTTTCCTTTCTCTTGTGGGCATTTAGTGCTAGAAATTTCCCTCTCCATACTGCTTTAAATATGTCCCAAAGATTCTGGTATGCTGTGTCGTTGTTCTCAATGGTTTCAAAGAACATCGTTATTTCTGCCTTCATTTCATTATTTACCCGGTAGTCATTCAGGAGCAGGTTGTTCAATTTCCATGCAGTTGTTCAGTTTTGAGTGGGTCTCTTAATCCTGAGCTCTAATTTGATTGCACTGTGTTCTGAGAGACAGTTTGTTGTGATTTCTGTTCTTTTACATTTGCTGAGGAGTGCTTGACTTCCAACTATGTAGTCAATTTTGGAATAAGTGTGATGCGATGCGGAGAAGAATGTATATTCTGTTGATTTGGGATGGAGAGTTCTGTAGATGCTGAGTTTGAGTTCTGGATATTCTTGTTAACGTTCCGTCTCATTGATCTGTGTAATATTGACAGTGGGGTGTTAAAGTCTCCCATTATTGTATGGGAGTCTAAGTGTCTTTTTAGGTCTCTCAGGACTTGCTTTATGAATCTAGGTGCTCCTGTATTGGGTGCATATATCTTTAGGATAGTTAGCTCTTCTTGTTGAATCTATCCCTTTACCATTATATACTGGCCTTCTTTGTCTCTTTTGATTTTTGATGGTTTAAAATCTGTTTTGTCAGAGACTAGGATTGCAACCCCTGCTTTTTTTGCTTTCCATTTGCTTGGTAGGTGTTCCTCCATCCCTTTATTTTGAGCCTATGTGTGTCTCTGCACATGAGATGGGTCTCCTGAATACAGCACACTGATGGGTCTTGAGTCTTTATCCAATTTTCCAGTCTGTGTCTTTTAATTGGGGCATTTAGCCCATTTACATTGAAGGTTAATATTGTCATGTGTGAATTTTATCCTGTCATTAAGATGTTAGCTGGTTTTTTTGCCTGTTAGTTGATGCAGTTTCTTCCTAGCATCAATGGTCTTTACAATTTGACATGTTTTTGCAGTGGCTGGTACTGGTTATTCCTTTCCATGTTTAGTGCTTCCTTCAGGAGCTCTTGTAAGGCAGGCCTGGTGGTGACAAAATCTCTCAGCATTTGATTGTCTGTAAAGGATTTGATTTGTCTTTCACTTATGAAGCTTAGGTTGGTTGGATATGAGATTGTGGGTTGAAAATTCTTTTCTTTAAGAATGTTAAGTATTGGCCCCCGCTCTCTTCTGGCTTGTAGAGTTTTTACACTTGTAGAGTTTTTACAGACAGATGTGCTGTTAATCTGATGGGCTCCCCTTTGTGGGTAACCCGACCTTTCTCTCTGGCTGCCCTTCCATTTTTTCCTTCATTTCCACCTTGGTAAATCTGACAGTTATGTGTCTTGGGGTTGCTCTTCTCGAGGAGTATCTTTATGGTGTTCTCTGTATTTCCTGAATTTGAATGTTGGCCTGCCTTGCTAGGTTGGGGAAATTCCACTGGATAATATCCTGAAGAGTGTTTTCCAGCTTGGTTCCATTCTCCCAGTCACTTTCAGGTACACCAATCAAATGTAGATTTGTTCTTTTCACATAGTCCCATATTTCTTGGCAGCTTTGTTGTTTCTTTTTACTCTTTTTTCTCTAAACTTTTCTTCTCACTTCATTTCGTCAATTTGATCTTCAATCACTGATACCCTTTCTTCCACTTGATCAAATCATCTGCTGAAGCTTGTGCATGTGTCATGTAGTTCTCATGCCAT
>NW_022333696.1:0-12463 GCF_002776525.5 Piliocolobus tephrosceles | reverse complement strand
TTTGAGCAGACATTTAAGTGTCGGGACAAAGAATTAAAAACTAGCACAGGCACCCCTGAAGCATGATAGGACGGCAACAGAAGGGCTGATTTAGTTTCCAAGAAACAGCTGACAGGCAGTGTTGTGTGTGTGTCTACTGCTTAGGAACCCAAAACAAACCTTCAGACCGTTTTCATGAGTACTGAGACCAAGAAAACCACTGGGCAGTGGGTGGTCTGGAAATGTAAATGTTTATGGTTCTCCACTAATGAGTCATGGAACCATGTTTCATACTGAAAATGTTTTGTAAATGCGGGTTTCAAGGTTTCAAAGCGAACCCATATGTGTTAGGAGAAAGGACATACCAAAGAAGTAAAATAGTTGGGTCAATATAAAAAGAAAGTAGAATATTGCCCATAGAGAAGATGTGGATAATTCCTAACACGGATCAAAGGCACCAAAAAGGTGAGCTGTGTGTAAGATATGCAGACCTGCACCGTCCCCTGCAGTAGACACAGTGGCCACTGTGTGTAAGATACTCAGATCTGCACCATCCTGAGCAGTAGACACAGTGGCAAGTAGCCTCCGCACTGGACAGTGCAGCTGTGGAACGATCCTATCACTGGAAAGTTCCATCAGCCAGCACTGATGCAGACCTTTGCAAATGCCCCCTCACACCAAACAGCACCTATTTGATAGATTGTCCACTACTCAGTGAAAAGCCTGTGTTAAAAGCGGTATTTGGTAGAAGAGCAAAACAGGAAAAAATTAAAAGTGGTAGGTCATTGTCTTCCATACTGAATTCTGGCAGAAGAATGTTGGAAGGAAGACGGGAGCCACAGGAGAAAGTGTCCTTGTCCCAAGACAGAAGGGGGTGCCAGGCACGGTTGGCTCTGTCCCTGGAATTCTATGGCTGGAATCTGGAAAAAGGAAAAGTGACTGGAAAAGGAAAGATTCTGTGTGCAATTGTCATGATGCAGCCGTCAGTGATCCTGAGAAAATAAGTGAACCAAAGTGGCTTTGGAGGGATGCTGCTGGATACATGTACAGGAACAATGTACACTTGCGTATGCTTGTTCACACAAAGGACAGGATGGTCATCCGCTCATTCAACAAATACTTGTCAAGGGCCTATATGTGCCAAAGACATCAGATGCACAAGAGGGTGCACTGTGGAACACACGTGCCCAGAAACGCTTAGAAAAATTCTAAGGAAAACAGAAAAGGCATTTTCAAATTAGAGAAATGAGACCACAGTAAAGACTGACCCAGTATTTGGATATATTATGTGATTAACCTTAACACAGGGAGGAAAGTGTTATCTTTCAGTTAATTTCTCAACTTCTGGAAAGCTTAGAACAGACCTGGGGTGGGAGATTATCTCTCTTTTTGTTGGCAGATGCTGGTCTCCGCTGTAGCTTTGTCCCTGGTGACTGGACTCAGGCAGCATCCCCCATCAATGGCAAAACCCCCACCTCTGAGAATGTGGAGAGGACTTGTGAAGACAATGTTGTCCCACGCAGCACAGCCCAGGTGCTGACAGGATTCAGAGCTAGAGGTTTCTTAGAGGTCAGGGTTGTGGAAGAGGCGGGGACTGCAGCTGCATAGTTTGTGTATATATCAGGCCAGTATCGCTTGTTCTAGACACATCCATTTGTGCATTTGTATGAGTATGCACGCAGGGTGTTTTTTCTTTTTTCCTTTTTTTTTTTTTTTTTGGAGATGGAGTCTCGCTCTGTCACCCAGGCTGGAGTGCAGTGGCGCCATCTTGGCTCACTGCAAGCTCCGCCTCCCAGGTTCATGCCATTCTTCTGCCTCAGCCTCCCAAGTAGCTGGGATTACAGGCGCCCGCCACCACGCCCGGCTAATTGTTTGTAGTTTTAGTAGAGACGGGGTTTCACCGTGTTAGCCGGGATGGTCTCAATCTCCTGACCTTGTGATCTGCCCACCTCGGCCTCCCAAAGTGCTGGGATTACAGGCGTGAGCCACTGTGCTCGGCCAGGGTGTTTTTTCTTTAAACCTTAATTTCATAGTAATTAACCTCCCTTTCAAGAGTCAGCCTTGCTGCCACTGAGATGACGTAGAAAAAGCACAAAAGGATCTGGGCTTGAATCTCCTCTTACTGCATGTTTGGCTTTAGGCAAGTTACCTTCTCAGAACTATAGTTTTCTCTTCAGTAAAATGTGGATGTGGTGCCTTGGCATGGTGAGGATTAAACAAAGTCACACATTTAAATGTTAGAGTGGATTCTAGCTGGTTGCATTCATTAAGTGTGTCCTCTCTTGAATGAAGGCATTTTCTGCCCCTAGAACTAAAGGGAAAGCATCACAGAGCACTCCTGGGTGCCATGGGTGACGATGGCTGTGGTACTCCAGGTTGGAGACTCGGCCAGCAGTCGGTACAGCCCAACTAACTGTTGGGAGATGGAGGCTGAGGCCTGCTGCAGTCAGTGAGATGCTCCCCACTTTTTTTAAATTTAAAATAGCCCAAGCTAGTCTTGAAGTTCTGGCCTCAAGCAATCCTCCCACCTAAGCCTCCCAAAGTGCTGGGATTATAGACGTGAGCCACCGCGTCCAGCGCTGAGCTGTTTCTTGCTGATGTTTCCCTGTAAGAGGAACTTCCAAACTGGGTCACAAAATCATAGCTGTTAGTATTTTCAGAGTTCTGGAGAACAAAACAGGAGCCAGTGATGGGAAGGAGAATAAAGATGGACTTCAGAAACTACAGATCAAAGAGCTGTGGAAGATTCTAGAAAGGATTCTTCAACAAGTGATATGAATACTTTGTCAATGAAAAGACTATAACTCTGTGAATACTTGCAGAGATTTATTCTGAGCCAAATAGAGTGGCCACGCCCATGACATAGCCCTCAGGAGGTGGCTGGGGTGCAACTTGGTTTTACACATTTTAGAAGGTCATGAGACATCAATCAAATCTATTTAAGATATACATTGGTTCAGCCCAGAAAGGCAGGACGACTCAACGTGGGGGCTTCTGGGTTATAGGTAGATTTAAAAATGTTCTGATTGGCAATTAGTTGAGAGTTATTACCAATAGAAAGGAATGTCTGGGTTATAAGCGGTTGGTGGAGACCAAAGTTTTATCAGCAGATGAAGCCTTGGGGTAGCAGGCTTCCCCTGAATTCCAAAAGGGAGGAGGGCATAGTCAGCCATGTCCCACCCCCGCTTCATGGTTTTCAGGTTAATTTGGAGTGCCCTGGCTCAGAGAAGGGGTCCATTCAGATGGGGTGGGGCCTTAGAATTTTATGTTTGGTTTACAACTTTATGAAGAGAACACTACAAACCACTTGAATTCACTACATCATGAAAAAAAAAATCCACATTGTAGAAGAGGTTTGTAGATTAACACATTAAGTGAATGCCACAGCCACAAAATATCTAAATTTCTTTGAGGAATTCGAAAACTTTCAGGTATATGCCTTGTGGACAAGAGAGACAGAAAAATGGGACAGAGGATGAGATAGTTTGGAGAAGGGATAGCTGATCAGATCTATAGCTGTGCCTGGAGTGCTGAATAATGGATTTGCGTCCACAGGGAAGAAAGTCTCAGGTGCCACTGATAAAAGACCACGTCGTTGGCTCTGGGTCCATTCAACATCTTGGTAGGCAAATTAGTGAAAATTCAGAGACAACCCTTGGAACTACGCGGATGAAAAGAGCATTCATGGAATGAAGCACTGAAGCACCTGAAAAGCTGGAAAAACCCCACGAAATAATGAAAATAATTGTAGTAGCCTGAACCAGGGCACAGGACACAGGACTGGGGTGGAAGGCAGCACGAGACTACGCGCGCGGCAAAGACCCAGGGATCACAGTGGCCCAGAGCTGGGCGCTTCCCAATTCCGGGGATTGGTGCTACAGGCACTCCAGGCTACACCGCAGAACTGTGTCCAGCACGGAGGCAGTGCTGTCTCGGGGGAGGCAGGGCTGCACCACCACGGGGCGGGAAGGGACCGGGCAGGGAGGCGCCCAGTGTTTCCAGCTGCACGGCGTCGGGGGCGGCGCTGGGGCACACCGCGGGGGCGCAGGTTAAACCTAAAGGAGGGAAGCTTTTACGGGCGGAACAGACAACCGAGAACGCTGCACACTGCCCTTCCCACCGGAAATGCGTTTTCCTTTTTTTTTCTTTTTTTTTGAGACGGAGTTTCGCTCTTGTTGCCCAGCCTGGAGTGCAACGGCCCGATCTCCGCTTACTGCAACCTCCGCCTCCCGGATTCAAGCAGTTCTCCTGCCTCAGCCTCCCAAGTAGCTGGGAATAGGCGTGCGCCACCACCCCCGGCTAATTTTGTATTTTTAGTAGATACGGGGTTTCTCCATATTGGTCAGGCTGGTCTCGAACTCCCGACTTCAGGTGATCCACCGGCCTCGACCTCCCAAAGTCCTGGGGTTACAGGCATCAGATACCGCGTCCGGCCTGCCTTTTTTTTTTTTTTTTTTTTTTTTTTTTTTTGGCAGTCTCGCTGTCCACCAGACTGGAGTGCAGTTATCTCGGCTCCCTGCGGCCTCGACCTCCCGGGCTCAGGCGATCCTCCCGCCTCTGCCCATGGAGTAGATGCGACCACAGGGGCTCGCCACCACGCCCGACTATTTTCTGACATTTTTGTAGGGATGGGGTCTGGCCACGCTGCCCAGGCTGGTTCGAACTGCTGGGCTAAAGAGCTCCGCCCGCCTCCGCCTCCCACAGCGCAGGGCTCACAGGCGTGAGCGACCGCGCCCCGCCCAGAGTTTCCGACTGTTAGCCTGAATCACATTCACGTCAAAACTTCTTTTTATACAAGAACTGAAAGGCAAACTAACTCCCTGCCCCACCACTTCCCGTCCCGGGTCGCCGAGCCGGACATTTTCTCCAAGCGCCTTCCCAGCACCGGTAGCAGGCTGCCTGCTCCAGAGCTCTGGCTTTCTCCAGGCGCCCCGGACCGCACAGGCCCCGCAGGCGCCAGGGCGTTGCTTGGCAACTGAGCTGCGAGGTGATTGGCCGCGCGGGACCCCGTGACCATCCCGGAGCACACGCATTTCCTGCGCCCCCGGAAGTGGAGGTAACGCCAGGCCCTGCCCCCGGCAGAGCCGGAAGCGGAGTCGCCGTGAGAGGTTTCACGTCTCCGTAGGCGCCTCAGCCCAGCCGCGCGCCTTGGCCCATGGCCGCCTACTCCTACCGCCCCGGCCCCGGTGCCGGCCCAGGGCCTGCTGCGGGCGCGGCGCTGCCGGACCAGAGCTTTCTGTGGAACGTCTTCCAGAGGTGCGGCCTGGCACCGCCCCAGCACCTCCCGCCTCCGCTGCAGCCTCCCCCGACCCCTGCCCCCACCGCCGCGGATCCGGTTCACTGCTGGTTCCCCCGCGGCCTCCTCCGTCCCCTGTCGGGTCCCCCGCGGCCTCCCCCGTCCCCTGCCCCGACCGCCGCGGCCTCCCCCGTTCCCTGCCCCGAACCCCGCTGCTGCCGCTCCCGACCCCTGCCCCGACCGACGGACGCGGTCGCCCCCGTCCCCTGTCGGGTCCCCTGCGGTCTCCCCCGTCCCCTGTGGGTCTCCTGTGGCCGCCCCCGTCTCCTGCCCGGTCCCTGTCCTGTGCGTTGGGCCCTTGCGGAGGTGCAGAGTGCGCCGCTGCAGACCCGAGGTCGCGGCCACCGGCTCCTGGGCTAGGCCCTTTTTCTCGCCTCAAGAGCCGCCAGGTGGAGGGTCTCCAGGGGTGCGTGTTCGGGGAAAGCAGAAACAGACTGCCTGGGCGCTGTTGAAGTGTCAGCAGCCAAGGAAGCAGCAGCGACCTGGCGTCTGCTCGGGGCAGGTGACCTTTACGGCGGCGCCTTCTGTCCCGGGTCGCTTTTCCACTGAATGAATGACCGAAACTGTAGTGACTCATGGCCAGGGAATGCCTTTGTTATCTGAGGGAATCTTGTTTGTGAAAAAGGGAAACTGGTGCAAATGTGAATTCAGACAGGCCAGGAGAGGAAGGAAGGGAAGGATTGAGAGAGAAAGATGATTGGCCTCTTAGGGGAAGACCACGCTTGGACGTGGGCTCCTGGGGCACTTCCTTGATTCCCCTGCCCTCCTCCGCGGGATGGGAGAGGCGGAGGTTCCAGGAGGCTCTGAGCCTTCCAGAGTCGGTGCAGGGTTGGCAGGAGACGTTTGTTTTGCTTTTCCTGAACTTTGGATCGCCAGCTTATTTGGTCTTCTTGATGTTGTAGGGTTGATAAAGACAGGAGTGGAGTGATATCGGACACCGAGCTTCAGCAAGCTCTCTCCAACGGTGAGTGGGCCAGTGGGACCTGGGTCCGGACCGAGAAGCTGCTGAGTGGGCCAGTAGGACCTGGGTCCGGACCGAGAAGCCACTGAGTGGGCCAGTGGGACCTGGGTCCGGACCCAGAAGCCTGCTCTGCTCGCAGTGGATAACTTTCTTTCTGAAGTTCATTTTCCAAGGACAAAGGGATCATTAGGACAAAGTATTATTACTGCTTCCTGGTGGAGATGCTTCTGGTTTATGTTGTGGCTGCGGCTGTTACTGCTTGGAGTGCCTCACCAAGCCGGCTAACAACTGCGTGCGTGAGCACAAGGAAAGGCTTCTTGGGAAATGAAAACTAGGTTGTAGGTTTAGGAGGGGAATAGGAAGCTTAGCTCTGTACAGCCGGAAGCCTTTTGGTAAGTTGGAGGTCCTTGAATTTCCTTGGTGACAGCATCTTGATGACTTCTCTGAATAGACCTTCGAGGGCATTGGGGGGTGATTGTTGGAGGTCTGGGGGAGGTCAGGCAGCACTTGTGTGGGAATGTGGCTGTTACAGGAGCCGCAGAAACGGGGACTGGATTCCTGGGGAAAGGATTGGGGGTGTTGGAGGCGCTGGCAGGGGAATTACGGGGAGGTGTTCTTATCAGTGTGCGAATACTGGGCGTTCAGGCAGCGGGAAATCCGGGTCTTCGGTGTTGTGAGCTCCCTGGAGTTAGTTCTTGCCAGTTTCAGCTCAATTGATCCCCCCTCCCCTGGGGAGGACACGTTTTACTTCATTGTACACCTGACTGCCGCTTTTTCTGTAATCCCTCCGGGGCAGTCATCTTTTCTGAATCTGTGTATAGTTTGCCTTTCCAGATCCGTGCCATTTAAGCTAGAAAAGGGGTCAGTTTTGAGATGTTGTGAAAATGTTGGAAGGCTCCTCGTTATTGGTGGGAAGTACCTGATGTTGCCAGAGACTGGACTGGGACACGGGGAGCACTACGGCTGCCGGACACTGCCTCACTGCGCTGTGCATGGGGGGATGCTAGATTCAGCCTTACTGCCTAATGATTTGTGAGGATTTGTGTTTTCAAAGTAACATGTTTACCTTATATTCTGACATCAGTTCCTGATATGTGACGTGTGGGCCACAGATGCTGGTGTATTATTTCACATGCATTTATATAGATTGTTTTCGGGGAATTCAGAAATTCTGTTATCTCTGCACTAGTGATTGTGCTTTCTTGATTTTTCTCTTTTCATTATTCTTAAATCCTCCTTTTTAAAATTTGCATCTCAGTTCCTTTATACTTGGGAAGTGCAAGACATGGCTACTGGAAAAAGATGTGAAGAGAACCTGGAATCCAGCAGGCTACAATTTGGCAAATCTTAGCTTAAAATGTTGACCACAGTGGATGCAGATGGCTCTGTGCATCATCTGTGAAATGTGGTCCGATGACCACCCAGGTTCAAGTGGTTTGTCACTAGGGTGGTACGAGCCACACAGAGTGCCCTCCCCAGAGGCCATGTCGCAGAGACATTTGAGTGGTTTTCCAGTGAGTGATGCAAGGTTTATGATCCATTTTAACAGCCTGCTTTTTATGCGTTGCTCAAGTTTTTAGATTTTAGGTTTAGTTTTAGGTTTTCTGTTAAACTCGCTCACCTAGGAGTGGTGGTCAAGTACTGGACCTCATTAGCGTGAAAGCCTGCCCACCTTGGCAGGCTCCACTGGAGTGCTTTGGGGCCTGCCTGGATTCCAGTCCTGGCTCTACCAGTTTTGTGTCCTTGCCGTTACTGGGAGGGAATATTGAGGAAATGCATGCGAGCTGCTTCCCGTGATCCTGGCATGGAGCAAGTGCTCAGTGACTGTCAGCTGTGATTATTAGCAGTGGCTAATACACGACCACTGTTCTTGGCCAACAAGCCCACTCAAAGCTTTGATGGTTTTCCGTTACCTAATGATGGTGATGATGGTTTCCACTTACTGAACACTCACACGCTGGGCGAGGCACTGAACCCAAATCCAGGGTCAGCATTATTGTTTGGGGGTGGGGGCAGACACCTCCTGCTCTGACTTGTGTGTTTGGGTTTCCGTATTTTCACCAGAGGGTGTTAGTCCTGCCCCACTTCAGCTGGTCCTCAAAGCACATATAGCTCTTTAACCATCAGCAAGTATCTGTCAGAACATAATGTTGATTTCGCCTGCTACTAAATATCTACCAGGAGCCTGCTTGAGAGAGAGAATTGCCTGACGGGTGCTGAGTCCACCATTCCTGAGATACTTTGAAATCAGTGTCTGGTGTAACCCGAGCTGTGCGTCAGGATCCTCTCACTGTGTTCCCAATGGAGTCACTTTTCTTGGGCACTCCCCTTTACCTTGGGCTCTGAGCTTCCTCTGCCTTTCATCTCTGTAGGATGAAGCCCACTTGCCCTTCAGGATGCAAAGCCCTCTTCTCTAAAGTGCCTGCCAGGCCAGGTGCAGTGGCTCACGCCTGACCTCCCAACACTTTGGGAGGCGGAGGCAGGGGGATCGCTTGAGCACAGAAGTTTGAGACCAGCCTGGGCAACATTGTGAGACCCTGTTCCTTGAATTGCCCTGGGAGATTTCCTCAGCTTGTGCTGGGGGCATGTGGCCCCATGAAGCCTGTAGTCACTGTCCACCCTGAGGGACGCTGGCTTTGCGGCTCACATGCCTGCTGCAGGGCAGCCCCAGGACCTGGCCGCCCTGTTCCTCCCTGGAGCTGGAGCTGCAGTGTGTTCTCAGCAGCTGTGGTGGCTGTTCTGTTTTGTTTGCATCTTATAAACCATTTACCTGATCACAGTTTCCTCTTCAATTTAGCTGCTAGAAAATTTACAGTCCGGTTGGTGGCTCGCCAGTAATGAGAGTTTAGAGTGGAGGTAAACTTTATGACAGAGTCTTAGACCTCTTCACTTTCTCCTCAGCCAACATGGTTAACATTTACTGTATTTTGCTGTACTGTGTCTTTGTGTTTCCAGAGTTCCTTCTGGAATAAGGCAGGTCATTCCTAAGCGCAGGTTTCTGGTCCTCTCACAGCCTCAGGTAGTGGGCGGTGCTGTCCGTGCTCCCTTTCCGGTTGCCTGTGGTAGCTCTCAAGTTGCAGGGCTGTGATTTGAAGCCTGATTTAGTGCACCGTGTTTCTGTCGTGTTCTGTGGTGGTTTGTCCTCACATGTGAGCATTCACCCTGTGGCCCTGTGTTTTCCACCACACCTCTCCCTGCTGGCATCCTACTAGATGTCTCAGCGGAGCCACTCTGTTCTGGATGCCTTGTCCCCAACCCCTTTGCTTTGGGCTCTGAGCTTCTTCCGCCTTTCATCTCTGTAGGATGAAGCCCCACCCGCCCTTCAGGATGCCAGCCTTGGCAACATCGTGAGACCCTGTTTCTCCAAAAAGTCAACAAAATGAACCAAGTGTGGTGGTGCACGCCTGTAGTCCCAGCTACTTGGGAGGCTGAGATGGGAAGATCATTTGAGCCTGGGAGGTTGAGGCTGCATTGAGCTGAGATCAAGCCACTGCACTCCAGCCTGGGAGACAGAGTGAAACCCTATCTCAAAAAAACACAGAAAGTGGATGCTGCTCCTGCCATTGGGTCATTGCAGCGTTTTTCTTTTCTCTGATGCACACCTTTTTCCTCATCGTGGGGTCTCGTGTTTTCGTAGTTCCCTCTCGCTACTGGATTGTGAGCTGCGTGAAGGAAGGTTCATAGTTGGGTTGTATGTACAGGCACACAAAATTTGTCTTTGGACAGACACATATCAATCTGCTTTCTTCTCCTCTCTGAATTTCTTTATATAAAAAAATAGAGATGGAGTCTCACTGTCTTTCCTTGGCTGGTCTCAAACTCCTAGGCTCAAGCGATCCTCCCGTCTCAGCCTATACTAATATGAATTCCTCTACTAATGTGATTAAAATTAGTGTGACTTCCATAATAATTGTTCTCCCAGATTGGACTTCTGTTTTGATAGTAGAAGTAAATTATTGGGCTATTTCAAGAAATTAACATATTACTGGTAGAAAAACTGAAGCTACAAAATGGCCTGGTTTCTCACTTCAGTTAAATTTGTGCTTCTGAGTGTTTGTATTGTAGGTGAAACTGCACTGAGAAGGTATTTGTGGCCCGTACACTGATTCCTTGATGAGACTTGTTTGCACAGGAGAGCTGCTAAAAATTACTGCTCTAAGGGAGGTCTGTGATAAACAGGTAGGAAGAAGAAGACTGTTTTCTGCCCTTCTTTTTGCAATAAAATGTTACAAATTATCTTGAGTTTGATCCCTTTTCGGGTGTTTGGGTTTTTTTTTTTTTTTTAAACATTCACGTATTTCTTGGAATCATAAGAAATTAACTTTGTGCTTCTGAAGTAGGTTTGCCTTAATATAACACTGATGTATTTGTAAGGGGCATTTTTAAAGCTGTACTTTAAAAAATAATAATTCTTACATTCTTTTGAAGGTTTTTTGTTTGTTTGTTTTTGAGATGGAGGCTTGCTTTGTCGCCCAGGCTGGAGTGCAATGGCGTGATCTTGGCTCACTGCAACCTCCACGTCCGGGGTTCAAGCGATTCTCCTGCCTCAACCTCCTGAGTAGCTGGGACTGCAGACGCCCGCCACCACGCCCAGCTAATTTTTTGTATTTTTAGTAGAGATGGGGTTTCACCGTGTTAGCTAGGATGGTCTCAATCTCCTGACCCGTGATCTGCCCACCTCAGCCTTCCAAAGTGATAGGATTACAGGCGTGAGACAGGGGGCCAACATGGTGAAACCCCATCTCTACTAAAAATACAAAATTAGCTGGGAATGGTGGTGTGCGCCTGTAATCCAGCCACTCGGGAGGCTGAGGCATGAGAATCCCAACTGGGAGATGGAGGTTGCAGTGAGCTGAGATCACGCCACTGCACTCCAGCCTTGGGGACAGTGAGACTCCATCTCAAAAAAAAAAAAAAAAAAAGATAATGGAATAACCAACCCTTGTTTAGGTGTTACAAAGTCCAGGCCAGACAAATCTAAACTTAGTCTCACACCCAGTTCCTAGATTAGTCCCTTCTCCAGCTCAGGTTTGGCCTAAGCCTCAGGGGTCCTTACTTGGTGGGCGCCACCTGCTCCCTTCCCCACCTTTGTTCCTGTTTTTTCTCTGCTGGCTCCTCCGGGGTTAGGTGTGTTCAGAGGCGGAGACAGGCTAAAGGTCTTTGGCTTTTAGGTTCTGTTGATGGGTGAGTTCCAAATACTAGCTTTCTCTTGTAGGATATTTCATTTAGTTATCTATTAGAAATATTTATTTAGAACACACCATTCATGTGCCAGACACTGTTCCAGGTGCTTGGGGATAGGGTGATAGATGAGATCAACAAAAATACCTGCCCACGTTAAGCTCCTGTTCTAGGGAAGACAAAAAATAAAATACACGTGTCCTTAGTACATTAGAAGGTTCCAAGTACTGTAAAGAAAAATAAAGCAGGCTGGACTCGGTGGCTCATGCCTGTAATCCAAGCATTTTGGGAGGCTGAGGTGGGAGGATTACTTGAGCTCAGGAATTTGAGACCAGCCTGGGCAACATGGCAAATCCTGTCTCTACCAAAAAAAAAAAAAAAAAAAAATTAGCTGGGTGTGGTGGCATGCATCTGTAGTCCCAGCCACTGGGGAGGCTGAGGAGGGAGAATTGCTTCAGCCCGGGAGGTGAAGGTTGCAGTAAGCCGAGATCGTGCCATTGCACTCCAGCCTGGGTGATAGAGCCAGACCCTGTCTCAAAAAAAAAAAGTAAAGAAAATGAAAAAAAGAAAGCAGAGATGGGGCAAGCAGGGGAGAGGGCTGGGGACACAGGGGAGGGTGCTGGGGATGCAGGGGAGGGGTTGGGAACATGGGGGAGAGGCTGGGGACGCAAGCTTTCCTGAGTTCCCACAGTTCTCTGCCCCTCTCCTGTCGCACAGGGTGTGGGCCCCCTGGGGCTTGTGGTGGTTTTGTGCCAAGCTAATATCTTGTTCTTCCCAACAGACAGAGGCCCACTGAGGCTTCTCTCTCCTCCACGGGGAACAGCATTGGGCTAAACCTGCAGACACCATTGCAAAGGGAAGTCAGCTCAGGCGAACCCGCTGGTGAAGAATGATCCCAGCGTGGGGACACAGAGGCCGACATTTCTTGCCGTGGGTGATTTAATGTTGGGCCTCAGTTTTTCACTCCCCCGGTAAGAGTATGACACAGCTCGCAGCTGCAGCCTAGCCAGGGCCCGAGGGAGGGTGGACGGACTTATCCATCCCAT
>NW_022333695.1:0-1172 GCF_002776525.5 Piliocolobus tephrosceles | reverse complement strand
CCTGCTAGGTTGGGGAAGTTCTCCTGGATGATATCCTGTAGAGTGTTTTCCAATTTGGTTCCATTTTCCCCCTCACTTTCAGGCACCCCAATCAGACGTAGATTTGGTCTTTTTACATAATCCCATACTTCTTGCAGGCTTTGTTCATTTCTTTTTCTTCTTTTTTCTTTTGGTTTCTCTTCTCGCTTCATTTCATTCATTTGATCCTCAATCGCTGATACTCTTTCTTCCAATTGATCGAGTCGGTTACTGAAGCTTGTGCATTTGTCACGTATTTCTCGTGTCATGGTTTTCATCTCTGTCATTTCGTTTATGACCTTCTCTGCCTTAATTAGTCTAGCTGTCAATTCTTCCACTTTTTTTTCAAGATTTTTAGTTTCTTTGCGCTGGGTACGTAATTCCTCCTTTAGCTCTGAGAGGTTTGATGGACTGAAGCCTTCTTCTCTCATCTCATCAAAATCATTCTCTGACCAGCTTTGATCCGTTGCTGACGATGGGCTGTGCTCCTTTGCAGGAGGAGATGCGCTCTTATTTTTTGAATTTCCAGCTTTTCTGCCCTGCTTTTTCCCCATCTTTGTGGTTTTATCTGTCACTGGTCTTTGATGATGGTGACGTACTGATGGGGTTTTGATATAGGTGTCCTTCCTGTTTGATAGGTTTCCTTCTGACTGTCAGGACCCTCAGCTATAGGTCTGTTGGAGATTGCTTGAGGTCCACTCCAGACCCTGTTTGCCTGGGTATCAGCAGCAGAGGTTGCAGAAGATAGAATATTGCTGAATAGCGAGTGCACCTGTCTGATTCTTGCTTTGGAAGCTTCCTCTCAGGGGTGTACTCCACCCTGTGAGGTGTGGGGTGTCAGACTGCCCCTAGTGGGGGATGTCTCCCAGTTAGGCTACTCAGGGGTCAGTGACCCACTTGGGCAGGCAGACTGCCCCTTCTCAGATCTCAACCTCCGTGTTGGGAGATCCCCTGCTCTCTTCAAAGCTGTCAGACAGAGTCGTTCGCGTTTCACAGGCTTCTACTCCTTTAGGTGAGCCCTGTCCCCAGAGGCGTAGTCTACAGAGACAGGCCGGTTTCCTTGAGCTGCTGTGAGCTCCTCCCAGTTCCAGCTTCCCAGCGGCTTTGTTTACCTACTTAAGCCTCAGCGATGGCGGGCGCCCCTCCCCCAGCCT
>NW_022333693.1:0-1365 GCF_002776525.5 Piliocolobus tephrosceles | reverse complement strand
AGCCCTTTGTCAGATGAGTAGATTGCAAAAATTTTCTCCCATTCTGTAGGTTGCCTGTTCACTCTGATGGTAGTTTCTTTTGCTGTGCAGAAGCTCTTTAGTTTAATGAGATCCCATTTGTCAATTTTGGCTTTTGCTGCCGTTGCTTTTGGTGTTTTAGACATGAAGTCCTTGCCCATGCCTATGTCCTGAATGGTACTACCTAGATTTTCTTCTAGGGTTTTTATGGTATTAGGTCTAACATTTAAGTCTCTAATCCATCTTGAATTAATCTTCGTATAAGGAGTAAGGAAAGGATCCAGTTTCAGCTTTCTACTTATGGCTAGCCAATTTTCCCAGCACCATTTATTAAATAGGGAATCCTTTCCCCATTTCTTGTTTTTCTCAGGTTTGTCAAATATCAGATGGTTGTAGATGTGTGGCATTATTTCTGAAGGCTCCGTTCTGTTCCATTGGTCTATATCTCTGTTTTGGTACCAGTACCATGCTGTTTTGGTTACTGTAGCCTTGTAGTATAGTTTGAAGTCAGGTAGCGTGACGCCTCCGGCTTTGTCCTTTTGACTTAGGATTGTCTTGGCAATACGGGCTCTTTTTTGGTTCCATATGAACTTTAAAGCAGTTTTTTCCAATTCGGTGAAGAAACTCATTGGTAGCTTGATGGGGATGGCATTGAATCTATAAATTACCTTGGGCAGTATGGCCATTTTCACAATATTGATTCTGCCTATCCATGAGCATGGTATGTTCTTCCATTTGTTTGTGTCCTCTTTGATTTCACTGAGCAGTGGTTTGTAGTTCTCCTTGAAGAGGTCCTTTACATCCCTTGTAAGTTGGATTCCTAGGTATTTTATTCTCTTTGAAGCAATTGTGAATGGAAGTTCATTCCTGATTTGGCTCTCTGCTTGTCTGTTACTGGTGTATAAGAATGCTTGTGATTTTTGCACATTAATTTTGTATCCTGAGACTTTGCTGAAGTTGCTTATCAGCTTAAGAAGATTTTGGGCTGAGACAATGGGGTTTTCTAAATATACAATCATGTCATCTGCAAACAGGGACAATTTGACTTCTTCTTTTCCTAACTGAATACCCTTGATTTCTTTCTCTTGCCTGATTGCCCTAGCCAGAACTTCCAACACTATGTTGAATAGGAGTGGTGAGAGAGGGCATCCCTGTCTTGTGCCAGTTTTCAAAGGGAACTTTTCCAGTTTTTGCCCATTCAGTATGATATTAGCTGTGGGTTTGTCATAAATAGCTCTTATTATTTTGAGGTACGTTCCATCAATACCGAATTTGTTGAGCGTTTTTAGCATGAAGGGCTGTTGAATTTTGTCAAAAGCCTTTTCTGCATCTATTGAGATAATCATG
>NW_022333692.1:0-1013 GCF_002776525.5 Piliocolobus tephrosceles | reverse complement strand
TGGTCAGCACTGCAGGTTCCCAGGAAAGGCACCGCTGGTCCATATCCTGGAGGGGTCTGTAAGCCCCAGTCGGCATCGCAGCTGATGATGAAAGTTTTGGCGTGGCAGAAGAGTCTCCACAAACTTTGGAAGGTGTCCGCTGCATCCTCTGTAGCCGTGTATCCCTGCTGAGGGTGATCTTCTTGGGGAGCGGAAAGTCCCCCTCACAAGCCAGAGCTGGCTGGCTGGAGACTCTTGCACAGCAGCCCCGGCGGAGGTGTAGGCGGCGTGGGCCCCTGGTTTGGGGGATCCCCACTTGCTTGGGTAAGAAAGGCAGCGCCAGCGCTCGCTCAACAACAGCTGGGCCCCGGTGTCACAAGTGGATGTGAGTGATGCCGCCTTGTGGCCGGAGGGGTCCCAGGAAGGCTGCAGACCACGGCTGATTAACGGGCAGCGTGGTGGCCGCGATGGAAGGTGCCGGGGTTCGCAGCGACAGGCGACCAAGCAGAGCCCGAGCCCGTGCATCCTGCATCGCCAGCAGCACCGCGGGGAGGCCTGGCGCTGGTGACGCTGCGGCCAGAGCACAAGGCCCACGACCCAGTCCCAGACGCCAGCCCATGGTCATCTAATTTTGGGAACCGTGGGTCAGCTGAAGCCCGGGTCCCACGGTCAAGACAAAGGACAGAGGGTCCGCAGGCAGGGCCGAGAGCCTGCAGCGCGGGCCTGGCTCCACCGCCGCGGAGCTCGCAGGGCACAGCAGGCACCGGGCAATGATCAAGGCTTGCAGATGAGGCTGCGCCCATCCGCGAAGTCTCCTGCCCAGAGTCCAGCCTTTCCGCGGAGACTCCACGTGCACCCCCTCCTCATTGTCCTTGTCTAAGGCCACGGCAAAGGACCTCGCTCCCATGGCACGACTCCGGGGGCACAGGAACCTGGGATGAGCAGGTGGAGCAGGGCGAGCACCGCTAAGAACCCAGCTAGAGAGGCGCCCCAGGGCAGCACAAGGGGCCGCATTTAAGGTGTCAATCATTTCA
>NW_022333691.1:0-4105 GCF_002776525.5 Piliocolobus tephrosceles | reverse complement strand
GCCTGCGTGTGCTGTGTGTGTGTGTGCTGCCTGCGTGTGCTGCCTGCATGTGCTGTGTGTGTGTGCGTGTGCTGCCTGCGTGTGCTGTGTGTGTGTGCATGTGCTGCCTGCGTGTGCTGTGGGTGCTGCCTGCGTATGCTGCCTGCGGGACCTTCACATTGGTGGGAGCCTTCAGAAAGCCTGTCTTTTGACATTTGATGACCGACCTGAGGCCAGGCCTGGAGCCAGGTGCCTGGTAGCAGCCTGGCTGTGTTCTCCTGTGCACAACCGATTATCTTTGACGCTTCCTTAATGATTCCCAAAATAAAAATTTCCAGAACCTTTTGAATTAGAGGCGTCTCAGAGCCAGATGGGCCTTCGAGAGCTGCCGTGTCGCTTGCTTTTGCAGTTCAGGAGTTTCAGGCCCAGAGAGGCCGACGGTGTGTTGGGGGCGCTGGCAGGAAATGGCCGCAAGCAGTGAGGCCCTGAGAGCTGTTCCATGTGGGCAGCGGCGGGTGCTGCTGGGAAAGCCTGCCGGCACCTCGACCCCCAGAGGTCCGCAGTGCGGAGACGGAAGCCTTCGTCCAGACCCTGGGGCTTCTGCTCCTTCACACAGTGCCTCAGGTTAATGTTGTGGATGAAAAGTCTTTCAAAAGCTTCAAACTGAGTTTATCTCTGCCCTGTGGAGTTTCTGGCCTCCCAGTTTGCAAACTGGCATCTTTGAAATGAGCCGGCCGCCCCACGTGGGTGATGACGTGTGTGCTTGCCGAGCTGATGCGAAGCTTTGGCAGTGGTAGAAGTGGGGTTCTGAGAAACTTCGACTCTGCTCCGTTTTTGATTTTGTTTCAACAAGGATAAGGTGATGTGGCCCCGGGTGGCGCCAGCAGGAGCCACGTGAGCCTTGGTGTGGTCTCAGCGTGGTGCCTGTGCCTGCATCTGTCCTCTCGTCCTGCGCCCTCGAGACACCATTGCCAGGCGTCTTTAGAGCCAAACGACGGAGGCAGAGAAGGCCCTGGGGAGGCGTGAGTGTGTTTGAGATGTTTCTTTTACAGAGTGGACTTAAACTGGGCGTTCGCCGTCTGGATTGACAGCTGCCACTCATCCTTCCCGGCTCACTCCCAATTCTCTGGTAAACTGGCCGTTAGGCTTGCCGCTGGGGTGTGCTCCGAGCTGCCAGCAGAGTAGTCACAGCTGGGGTTCGGTTATGACCTCCAGATCGACCCTGGGCAAACAAGGAGTCCAGCATCACGGGCGTTTTCTGCAGGGCAGCCGGGAACTGGCTCTACTTCCTTTAAGCGCATTCAGGTGGCGTCTCTGGGCCTGAGGGAGGGAGACGTGGACCTAGCTTAGGTCCCTCTGGGACGCTTCTCTTAACTGGCAGTTCAAACAGCTGGAGTTTACAGTCAAACCACATCCACGAGAAAGAGCTCTTTCCTTTAATTCTGGCGCCAAGTTTGACCTAATATCATAACATAAAATTCAAAATAAAAAGGGACTCAGTGGATAAATGAATAAGCAAGACGAGGTCCCTCTGCACGATGGAAAGTTACTCAACCTGAAAAAAGAAGGGAATCCAGTCAGCGGCCACAGCATGGCCACCCTGGAGGGCACTTGCTGAGCAGAGTGAGCCGAAAGGACACGTCCCGTGGATCCCGCTGACGTGAGGCCCAGAGCAGTCAGATCCGGAGACAGAACGTGGGGCGAGGGCTGCTGGAGACAGCAGGAGGGGATGGGAGCGAGTGTTGAACGGGAACCGAGTCTCCGTTTCGCACGATGAGAGTGTTCTGGAGAGGATGGTGGTGATGGTTGCACAACGCGGTGAACGTGGTTAATGCCACGGAACTGTGCACTCGAACAGGCCTGAGATGGAAAACTGTGTGTTAACATTAAAATAAAGGGACTAATGCGGGGAAAACAAAGTGAGACACAGGAATCCCGAGTCCCAGGCCGGCGGGTCCCTGCTCGCGCCACTTGCATTTCAGGGTGGCGTGCGTGTCCGTTGCCTTTCGGGGAGAGAACGTCCCAAGCGTGTACACGTGGTGTGCGCGTCCACATTGTGACTTGCGGTGGTAAAAACCCAAGCCTTTGTGGAGAGTGGTGACTGCACACAAGCGGAGGCCGGCTGTGGCTGTGAATAAACCTGCGGTTTGGAAACGTGGCTGCGACGCGCAGGGGACCAGGCATTTCCACGCTGCTGATGACGTGTGTCGCTTTTACTTTTTAGGTGAAGCCAAAAACCTTCCCTCTTACCCGGGGCCAAGCAAGATGAGGGATTGCTACTGCACGGTGAACCTGGACCAGGAGGAGGTTTTCAGGACCAAAATTGTGGAAAAGTCACTCTGGTAATGTCCTCTGTTGCTTTACTTGACACTGATGTGTTTTCTTTGGTGTAGAGAATGTCCCGAGCGTGGACGTCACACGGGTAGAGAATTTTTCTGTGTGTAGACAATGTCCTGAGCATGTACGTCACCTTCCCACTTTTCCTGCTGCTTACTTTGAGGAGGAGGAGGTGCTCCCTGGGGCTCTGGTGTGCAGACAGCTGGGCTCTGCTCCTGCTGTCCAGGAAGCGCATGTCGGTGGCGGCCGCCCGCGTGGACTCGCAGGAGTTGCTTTTTAATTAGAGACGAACTGGAAGCTCGCACTCCACGAGAATACAAATTAAGGATTTCGAGAGGGGGAAATACTGAGAAAGATTTTCCTTCCTGTGTACAGAAGATGGGTGTTAACTGAGGTAAGAGGCCTAGAAAGCATTTATTGATACGATTTGAGGAAGAGAGGAGTCAGCCAAGAAAAACAAACTCTTGAAATCAACAAGTTTGCCCCTCAATGTGAGCATGTGAGGATGTGGGTGCCGACCCCAGGATGTCCAGGGCAGGGCCAGAGCGTGTGTTTCTGAAAAGCTCCAGCGAGGCGGCAGGCCGTGCTGGGAGGACCACCGCAGTTGAACACCAGGACACAGTGCGTGGTGGGACGCACAGGGACAGGAAGCCACGGCGGTTTATGTCGGGGGCGGGAAGAGAAACGCCAGGGAGAGTGTGCCAGGCAGGGCCTCGGTGCTGCAGCCTCAGGGGAAGCGTGGGGCGGCCGCGTTACAAGGAGCGGCCTGGGGATCAGGGACGATGTCCGTGTAGCTGTGACTCCACCGTTCAGTTTGGAACCACGGGTCGTGCGCTCTCATCAAAACAGCGATTCTGATTTTGAGAACACGTTTAGCTGAAGAATTATATCCTGGGTCTGCTACTTCCAAGCGGGAATGAACCGCCCATTCTGACGACCGGGTGACTTCACGTATGAGAACACTGTGAGGGTCTCCTGCCCCGGGGACTGGGACCATCTCGCTCCGTCAGTCACGGTGCTTCCAAAAGGCTTCGACGCAGCTGCTCTCCAGCCCGAGGAGTGAGGGTCATTTGTGTTATGTTAGTGCCCACTCCGGGTTCTTTGAAATAACTCGTCAAAAGGAACTGCAGGCTGAGGAGTGTTGTCAGGCGCCCAGTCCGGCTTTTCGAGAGTCTTGGGGGTTGCCCTGGCGATGACTGGGCATGGCCGTTCTTCGGAAGAAAATGGGAAGAGACGTGACCGGGCCCTTCAGAAGCCCCTTTGGAGCTTCCCTGGATAAAAGCCGGTTCTGTGTTTAATGGTCCGTTGTTAGAGGCCCGTGGATTTTAGGCCCGAGGCCCGGAGAATTACTGACAGTCTTTATCAGGCTGGGATCCTCTCAGCCCTGCTGAACCAGAGCCGGTGGGAGGAGAATCTGTTTGGGAACCTCTCTTTCAGGTGAGGTTGAGAAATGGCGGCCCCTTGTCTTTTGGATATTTCAGAAGAGTTTAGAAATAGAAGTCATGGTTCTGGCTGGGTGTGGTGGTGCACACCTGTAATCCCGGCACTTTGGGAGGCTGAGGTGGGAGGATTGCTTGAGGCCAGGAGGTTGAGGCTGCAGTGAACCACAATTGCATCACTGCACTCCAGCCTGGGCCACAGAGCCACACCTTGTCTCAAAAAAACCCCAGACACACACACAACAAAACATGGTAGCAAAGAAAGAGAAACCCACGTGGGACAGTTTCGAGAAAGTAAAACCATGGCACCGTTCAGTGTGGGCGCTGGCAGCCCCGTCCCCGTGTAAAAC
>NW_022333690.1:0-1445 GCF_002776525.5 Piliocolobus tephrosceles | reverse complement strand
TCTCTCTTGTCTCTGACTCTCTGTGAGTTTCTTGCCCTCTCTCTTTCATTTGGTGCGTGTGTGGGTGTGTGTGGGTGTTGGTGTGTGTGTGTGGAGGAAAGTGCCCGTTGCGCCTAAAAGCGATTTCTTGCATGTCGGCCTGTCTGTGGCGAGCCTCCCTCCGCGTCTGTGGCTGGGTCCTGTGTCCGCCGGTCAAGCGTTTTCGCGGCGGTTCCACTTTGGGTTTGTGAAGGCCTCGACCTCGTGAGGAGATGCCTGGCTCCCTACGCAGTAGTTGCAACCTCATCCCCAGCCCGTGCGGCCTCTTTGCCCCTTCCTGGAGATCCCTGTCATGATTGTTTTTCTCTCCAAACCTGCTTCGGGTTGGAGCCGATTTCCTCCCGGGGAGGGGGAGCTTCAGGACGCCTGCTGGGGTCTCAGGACTCCGCTTCAGATGGAATTCAGGACCCCTACGGGGGAGAATGGATGGGCTGAGCACATCGACTGAGGCAGGCAGGGTCTCCCTGCAGCCCACAACTATCCCATGGGCCTCAAGGCGTGTTGTCCACTGAAAGTTCACTGACGCTTCTGAGCCCTCTGCCTGCCTCCCTCCTTTGAAAGACAGGTCCTTGTCTTCTGGAGGAGGTGCTGTGGCATTTTCTCTGCACACACAGTCTCGTTCTTGAGAATGAGACCCCCTGTGCTCCTGGGTGGACTGACCCCATGAGACTTTTGGCCCGCTGCTAGATCCCAGACGTTCTTTGATTTTTTCCCTGGCATTCATGGAAAGGTCACCTGTGCACCCCTGCCAACGGGCACATGCCAGGACACCGTTGTTTCTTTCGCAGTCGACCCGTGTGCCCCCAGGGACACACGCTTCCAACGTCTGTTCCAGGGCACGCCAGTGCCACGCATTGGCTCCACCTCGGATTCGCCCCTGGACCTGTTGACAGGTGTCCTGGAAAGCGGGATCAGCTTGAAGGAGCCCCAGGACCTTCAGAAGCGCGGCAGGTCACCGCTCTTTGAAAGGAGAGAGGCAGAGGGCTCAGGGCTCAGTGAACTTTCAGCTGATTCCTCGCATTGAGGCTCATGGGATCGTTCTGGGCTGCAGCCAGGCCCTGCCTGCCTCAGTCGATGTGATGTGCTCAGCCAATCCATTCTCCCCCGGAGGGGTTCAGAATCGGATCCGATGGGGGGTGATGAGAGGACCCCAGCTGGCGCCCTGAAGCTCCCCCTCCCCTGCTGGATATTGGCTCCAGGGTATTCAGAAGTTCAGGCTCCTCCACGGGGGGTTGGATCGTGGGATGCCGCCCGCGGCCGCCTCTGCGACGGGGCCCCAGACAGGACCCGGATGCAGCCACTGCCAAGGCTGCAGCAGGAGAGCCCCTGGCGCTCAGCGGGCGCCCTCCTTTAAAGGGGACGCAGCCTGACCGCTGGCGGCGGCGGAGCGCGGGGCGGCCCAGCCA
>NW_022333683.1:0-9284 GCF_002776525.5 Piliocolobus tephrosceles | reverse complement strand
TCACACACTGGGGCCTATCATGGGGAGGGGGGAGGGGGGAGGGATTGCATTGGGGAGTTATACCTGATATAAATGATGAATCGATGGGTGCTGACGAGTTGATGGGTGCAGCACACCAACATGGCACATGTATACATATGTAACCTGCACGTTATGCACATGTACCCTAGAACTTAAAGTATAATAATAAAAAAAAAAAAAAAAAAAAAATTTGTATGATGTAAAATTATAAAAAAAAAAAAAAAAGAAATTAATAAATAAAGATAAAATAAAATAGCTAGAGAAGAAGCTTTTGAATGTTCTCACCACAAAAATAACAAATGCATGAGGCAATAAATATACTAAGTACTCTGATTTTTATCATTATTGTTTTCTTGCTAAAAGTTTTCTTATTTTATTTTTGTATTATTATTATACTTTAAGTTCTACGGTACATGTGCACAACATGCAGGTTTGTTATATACGTATACATGCATTAGGAGATATACCTAATGTAAATAATGAGTTAATGGGTGCAGCACACCAACATGGTACATGTATACATACGATTTTTATTATTATACAAGATACATATATAATTGTTTCCCCAAAATATGTACAATTACATGCGTCAATTTTAGAAAATGAATGAAGACTACAATGTAAAACCTATAGCTGTAAAATTCCTAGCACAATACAGAAGGGTGAAGCTTCATGACAATTGGTCTTGACAATAATTTGGGGGATGTAATATCAATGGATCAGACAACAAAAGCAAGGGAATACACATGAGTCAGTGTGTCAAAAATATCCCAAACAGGCAAAGCAGAACATGGAATAGATATTTGCACATTTATGTACATTGTAGTATTACTCACAGACATACTACCTGGAAGCAAATGTGTCTTTAAGGATGAGTAGGTTCAACAAACAGGGCACGTATATTCACTGGGATAGCATTCAGCCTTAAAAATAAGGAAATCTTGAAAACTACTACATTAAGGACAAATCTTGAAAACATTTTGTTAAGTAAAATAAGACACTCAACAATGAAGACTGCATAATTACACTTACATAAAATATTTAGTCATACTCATAGAAACCAAGTGTTGTAGTCTCAGCAGTGCACCAAGATGTAATAGTCTCTCATCTGAGATAATACACAGTTATTTGTTCTACCTCTAAGGAGACTAAGGAGCATGAACACAAAGGTGAGGTTAGAGTGAAAGTTTAATAAGCAAGAAAAGAAAGCTCTTTGCCAGCAGAGATAGGTGTCTGAACCAGGTGCCCTCTATGAGGCTGGGATCCAGCGTTTTTATGGACTGGCGGGGGGAAGGGAATGTGCCTAGTTCACAGGCTGTCTTGAGAAACGAGTGGCTCAACTGGCCCAGAACCTTGGCCCGGGACCAATCAGGAGCTGAAGGGATGATTCATAGTTGCTGCTTAGCTTGGCAAAGGACTTATCAGAATCTAGGGTGAAAGCTTGGCCCAGGAGCAATCAGGGCTGAAGTAATTATTCATAGAGGTCAGACTTACAGTACAAATAAAGGACAGTGTCGACTGGAACTCACCATAGCCCACTGTGCCCGTGCCCACAAGAGGAGAAGAAACTTTTTCCTGGCAGCCTATTGATTGTACAAAGGACAAAGGTCTTTTCTTTCCTTTCTTTTTCTTTTTTTTTTCTTTTGTAGTTTTGCTCTTGTTGCCCAGGCTAGAGTGCAATGGTGTGATCTCGGCTCACTGCAACATTCGCCTCCTGGGTTCAAGCGATCCTTCTGCCTCAGCCTCCCAAGTAGCTAGGATTACAGGCATGAGGCACCATGCCCAACTAATTTTGTATTTGTTTTAGCAGAGACAGGGTTTCTCCATGTTGGTCATACTAGTCTCGAATTCCCGACCTCAGGTGATCCATCCACCTCTGCCTCCCAAAATTGCTGGGATGACAGGCATGAGCTGCCGTGCCTGACCAAGCAAAGACATTTCTATGCCAGGTCTGTCTTGTTCCTTTATCTGAGTGAGCTGGAGATCTGTGCAAGTTTGTATCCAAATGGGCCAGGGGTTCTTCTATCTGTGCAGCCGTGGGCATGTCTCCCAGCACAACATCATGTGCTACTTCCCTTGTTAGTGCCTGCAGCTTGATTTTTTTCCAGGCTTCTTTTTACATTATGCAGGGATGAGGCACTGTCTCAAGGACCAGGGACTCTCCACAGACCGTTCTCTTGCTATCTACCTAAGGCAAGCTAACTAACTTCTTTCACAAGTAATGAGTATTCACTTTTACTTTTGCAGGAAAAAATTATCTAAAACCAATTGCAAGACAGTAGAACTATACTTACCATTTATAAAACATATACTTAAAATGTTAGACATGACAATGACATGTTTTTTACTACAATTAGAAATTTAAAACTACCTAAAAAACAAAGTTACAAAATTTTTCAAACATCACCTTCAAATATCAAAAAGTTCTTCTTACATAATTATATAGATTTAAACTTTAAGTAGGTTGTGAATTTAAGATTATCACAATCACTAGAAACCAAGAAAATAGGGAAATGTATAGCACTAATGTCCACATCAAAAAGCTAGGAAGAGCCAGGTGTGGTGGCTCATGCCTGTAATTCCAGCACTTTAGGAGGCTGAGACAGGCAGATAACTTGAGGCCAGATGTTCAAGAACAGCCTAGACAGCATGATAAAACCGCATCTCTACAAGAAATACAAAAATTAGCTGGGTGTGGTGAGGCACATCTGTAATTTCAGCTACTCGGGAGGCTGAGACAGCAGAAATCACTTAAAACTGAGAGGTGGAAGTTGCAGTGAGCTGAGATTATGCCACTGTACCTTAGCCTGGGCGACAGAGTAAGACTCTGCCAAAATAAATAAATAAATAAATAGAAAGATCTAAAGTTAACAGCCTAACATCTTGATTAAAAGAACTAGAAAACCAAGAGAAAATGAACCCAAAAGCTAGCAGAAAACAAGAAATAACAAAGATCAGAATTGAGCTAAAGGAGATAGAGACACTGAAAATTCTTCAAAAAAAAAAAAGAACCAATCCAGGAGCTGGTTTTTTGAAAAAATTAATAAAATAGATGGAACACTATCTAGGCAAATAAATAAGAAAAGAGAGAATAATCAAACACAATTGGAAATAATAAGGGAGATATCATCATTGACCCACAGAAATATGAACAACCATCAGAGAATAGTATAAACACCTCTAAGCAAATAAACTAGAAAATCTAGAAGAAATAGACAATTTCCTTGCAAAATAAACCCTCCCCAAGACTGAACCAGAAAGAAACGGAATCACTGAATAGATCAATAATGTGTTCTGAAACTGAGGCAGTAATAAATAGCCCACGAACAAAAAAAGCCCAGAACCAGATGGATTTGCAGCCGAGTTTGACCAGAAGTACAAAGAGGAGATGGTACCCTTTCTCCTAAAACTATCCAAAATTTGAAGACAAAGAAATTCTCTCTAACTCACTATATCAGGCCAGGATCATCCTGATACCAAAATCCAGCATAGAAAAAACAACAACAACAAAACATCATGCCAATATCCTTGATGAAAACTGATGCAAAAATCCTCAATAAAACACTGGCAAACCAAATCCAGCAGCACATTAAAAAGTACATCCACCACAATCAAGTTGATTTTATCCCTAGGATACAAGGTTGGTTCAACATATGCAAATCAATTAATGTGACTCATCACATAAAGAGAAGTAAATACAAAAACCACATGATTATCTCAATAGATGCAGAAAAAGCATTCAATAAAATTCAACATTCCTTCACATTTAAAATTCTCAATAAACTAGGTACTGAAGAAACATACCTAAAAATAATAAGAGCCATATACAACAAACCCATAGCCAATATCATACTGAATGTGAAAAAGCTGGAAGCATTTTCTTTGAAAACTGGCACAAGAAAATGATGCTCTCTCTCACCACTACTATTCAACATAGTATTGGAAGCCTTGGCCAGGAAAATCATGCAAGAGGAAGAAATCAAAAGCATTCAAATAGAAAGAGAGGAAGTCAAGTTATCTTTGTTTGCAGATGACCTGATCCTACATCTAGAAAACCTCATTGTCTCATCCCAAAAGCTTATGAAGCTGTTAAGCAACATCAGCAAAATCTCAGGATATAAAATCAATGTGTAAAAGTAGCTAGCATTCCTATACACAAACAACAGGCAAGCAGGGAGCCAAATCATGAATGAACTTTCATTCATAATTGCTACAAAGAGAACAAAACACCTAGGAATACAGCTAAGAAGGAAAGTGAAGGACTTCTTCAAGGAGAACTACAAACAACTGCTCAGAGAAATCAGAGTGGACACAAAACCAATGGAGAAACATTCCATGCTCATGGACAGGAAGAATCAGTATCATGAAAATGACTATATTGCCTAAACTAATTTATAGATTCAGTGCTATTTCCATTAAACTACTATTGACAAGTCACAGAATTAGAAAAAAAAGAAAACTTTTAAAGATCATATGGAACCCAAAAAGAGCCCAAATAGCCAAGCCAACCCTAAGCAAAAAAAAAAAAAAAAGCTGGAAACATCACTCTACTTAACTTCAAACTATACTAGAAGGGTACAGTAACCAAAACAGCATGGTACTGTTATAGAAACAGATATATAGACAAATGAAACAAAATAGCCTAGAAATAAAGCCACAAACCTACAGCAATCTGATCTTTGACAAACTCAACAAAAACAAGGAATTAGGGAAAGGGCTCCCTATTCAATAAATGGTGCTAGGAGAACCAGCTAGCCATATGCAGAGAATTAAAATTGGAACCCTTCCTAACACTATATACAAAAATTAATTCAAGATGGATTAAAGACTTAAATGTAAAACCCAAAACTATAACAACACAGAAGAAAAAATCTAGACACTACCATTCAGGATATAGGCATGGGCAAAGATTTTATGACAAAAAGGCCAAAGCAATAGCAACAAAAGCAAAAATTGACAAATTGGGTCTAATTAAACTAGAGAGCTTCTGAAGAGCCAAAGAAACTATCGTCAAGTTAACAACCTAGAGAATGGGAGAAAAATTTTGCAACCTATTCATCTGACAAATATCTAATATTTAGAATCTGCGAAGGACTTAAATAAAATTTACAAGAGAAAAACAAGCAACCCCATTAGAAAGTGGTCAAAGGACATGAACAGACATATCTCAAAAGAAGACATACATGTGCGCAACAAACATGAAAGGCTCAACATCACTGATAATTATCAAAACCACAATGAGATACCATCTCACACCAATTACAATGGCTATTAATAAAAAGTCAAAAATAGCAGATGCTGGTGAGGTTGTGGAGAAAAGGGAACACTTCTACACTGTTGGTGGGAGTGTAAATTATTTCAAGCATTGTGGAAGAGAGTGTGGAGATTCTTCAAAGACCTAGAAGCAAAAATACCATTTGACCCAGCAATACTATTACTAGTTATACACCCAAATGAATATAAATCATTCTATTTTAAAAATACATGCACACACATCTTCACTGCAGCTCTATTTACAATAGCAATGTCAGGTAATCAATCTACATACCCATCAATGATAGATTGGAAAAAGAAAATGTGCTATATATTCAGCATGGAACACTCTGAACACGTAACACATAATGAGATGATGTCCCTTACAGGGAAATGGTTGGAATTTGAAGCCATTACTCTCAGCAAAGTAATGCAGGAACAGAAAATCAAACACCACTTATTATTATTCTCACTTATTAGTGGAAGCAGATCAATGAGAACCCATGGAAACATCAGGAAGAACAACACACACTGGGCACCTGTTTCATGACATAGGGGAGGGGAGGGTGAGCAACAGGAAGAATAGCTGTGGATGCTGGGCTTAGTACCTAGGTGATGAGATGATCTGTGCAGTAAACCACAATGGCACATGTTTATCTGTGTAAGAATCCTGCATAACCTGCACATGGACTCCCAAAACTTCAAAAAAAAAAGTTGAAAAAACAAATGCCTATCTGGTGGATTCTCTATGTTAGACCCAAACTGAGGAACCTGAAGCTGCCACTGGGGGAATCTGGGTTGGGGGCACCATGGGGAGCTGCTGCTAAGGCCATCCACTCTCCCTACAGGCCGCCTCCTTTCCTGGCCATGATGGAAATGAGAGAGGGACTATGAAGAGCTGTGGAAGTCAGACTCTTGGGAACTGCAGTAGGCCCCAGCCCATGCCCCCCAACCCAGCCAAACCAGTGTGCCCGCCAGTCTTCCCACCCAGCCAGCCCAGCCCTCAGGATTGTTAGATGGAACACGGCTCCATCATCATCTAGGCATGTAGGGAAGATGCCCTGGTCCTTACCAAGCAAGGCCTGGTTTCCAAAGTCCTCTCTTAAGAGCCCTCATGTTTGTCACATCCTACAAGGCCCCTTTCTGCTGTTCTTGCACCCAGCATGTTGGCCAGTCAAGTTCCCCCACTGAGCTCTCCAAACATAACGAAGAAGCCAATACCGTGGCTACGTCAGATCATCTCCAGGGTCTCCAGTATCAGTTTTATCAGATCCTAGCAACCTGCCTGCTCCCAGAGGTGACAGAGAAAGATCAAAGAAAGATCTGTATGGTCACTGACCTGGATGAAACCCTTGTGCATAGCTCCTTTAAGCCAATCAGCAATGCTGATTCCCTAGTGCCTGTAGAGATTGAGGGGACCACTCACCAGATCCACGTGCTCAAGAGGCCTTATGTGGATGAATTCCTGAGATGAATGGAGGAACTCTTTAAATGTGTTCTCTTCATTCCAGCCTGGACAAGTATGCAGATCCTGTGACAGATCTGCTGGACCGGTGTGGGTTGTTCTGTGCCTGCTTATTCCATGAGTTGTGTTTGTTACACCAGGGCTGCTATGTCAAGGACCTCAGCCATCTGGGGAGGGACCTGAGGAAAACTTCATCCTGGACAACTCGCCTGCTTCTTACATCTTCCACCCAGATAATGCAGTGCCTGTGCAGTCCTGGTTTGATAACATGACAGATAGCAGCTGCTGAACCTGATAGCAATCTTCAAGATGAGTGGAGCATAGGGCATCTACATTAGCCTTGCACAGCAGTAGGCCCTTAGCCTTCCCTGCTTCCCAGTAATGGCCATTGCAATAGGAGACTTTCCCAAACTGTGCCTTTATGATCAGCCTGACAGGTGGAAGCTGGAGCACCTAGCCACGTGAGCCCGGAAGAAGTGAGAAGTGATTGAAAAGAGCTTTAGGACAGCTTAGATGCTGAGTGGGTGAATGCCAGACCAAGGATGCCCAGAGCTACCTGCCATCAAGTTGTTGGGTTCTCAAGATGTGTATGTGAGAGAAAGACAGCATGTGTGTTTTGCCATGAACTGTGGCCCCAGTATATAGTGTTTCAGTGGGGGAGAAATTGAAAGACAAAGACTCTTCCCAAGTTAGCTTATCTCCTGTCTTGTCACCCTATGACCACTGAGCTCCGTAGGGATGAAGACTATTGAAGGCTCCATTGCAAACCTGGTCTTTCCTTGGTGTTGCAAGGCCTATGCCAAGGAGAAAGGAAGGTTATGTCTTTGGGTGTTCCAGGCACACACCTTTCTGAAATATTTCTCCAGCCAGTTATTGCAGACAAAAGCTGACATTTCAGGGAAGATGGAGACTTATGTCCAGACCAGTACCCAAGTTATCAGGTCTTGTGGCCCAAAGGCTATCCTTACTTACCTCCAGCCAAGTGCCTGGGATGGATCCTTTCTGCATCTCCCCAAGGCTCAGGTTGTCTCCCCGCCCTGCAAGAGAACAGATAAATGATTTCTTTTCTTTTGACTCTGTTTTAAAATTATCTTTCAACTACAAAAAAAGACTATCCAAAACTGAAAAAAAAAAAAAAAGGAAAAAAAGATGTCATACTTACATAGGTGAAAAACACACAGATATGTCTATAAGCAACAGACATGGCTAATTCACATGTAAATTAAACATCATATTGTCGTCAAGTGTACCGAGTTAAAAATTATCATTCAACTCATAATATCAAGCTTTAAAAGCAAAAATACAATTAACTGACCTGAGAAAATACACCTCCCCAGAAAAGAAACAAAATAACACAGAATTGAAAATAAGGAGAGACTTTAATTCATAAAATCCTGAATACAACATAGATATACAATGAAAAATAATTTTTTAGATATCTACAGCTTTCAACTGTGTGCACTCATGAAAAGCAGACATTTCAAGTCATTGGCGTTTAATAAATGGCAGTAAAATTACACAGAAAATACATTACAATCATTAACGATAGGCTCTAAAGAGAAGATTTTAATAAATAAGCACTAAAAAGACAGGTGAGTTTTATTATGTTCTCAATATGTTGCTGCTATTCTTACCACAAAATGCAATAAAACTATATGACAATAATATAGCTTTCAGGAGCTAAAAACGTTTTATATTTTCAGTTAAAAGAACAACATAAATTTTGCAAAATATAATGAGCATTACTGAAGTATAAAGTAAATATTTGCAATTAAAATATACCATCATTAAGATACAGACTAAAAAAAGAATATAACTTTTAATGATTCCCTTCTGCCTACAGTGGGTTTAAAACTACAACCAAAAATTTTAATAAATATGTAGCACCTAAAAGAAATTTTATTTACAGTTTACAAAATGTGTAAATTTGAGCAATTTATTTTACAACTTTTGAATCTAAAAATCACAAGCTTGACATTCATTTCAGAAAGTGAAACACAAATTAGAGTAACATAAGCAAGAGGACAGAATGGGAGGTCCTGCATGCACATCCCACACAACATAATGCGGCAGCCACAGCAAACATAAGTGCATTTATGAAAGTGTTGGGATCCAGTTCACAGTTTGTGACACACAGCTGGAGGCAAAGACCAAGGAAGATATCTTCAGAGGGTAAGCACTCGACCAAGTGTCAGACTTGCCTATTATGGTCCCATCTTCAAAACAGAATACTGCCACATCTTACTTTAGACTTGGCTATAACTCATTTGGGCTTGGTCCTGACACTGCAACAATCTGCCAAAAACGCAAGAGAATTCATACTCACCTGAGAGTTGAGTGACAGGCTTGCCAAACCTGGTTCTGTCTGTAGCCCCTGAATCAGGCAAAACACACCTTCTTTAGTTCTCCAGCCATGGTCTGCAAGAAATCTTCACATTGATATGATGAAATGCTAACTAACAATATGAAAAATAATAAAGTATACATGTCACTAAAAGTGGTAAATACATACTGAAATTCAGAATACTCTAAATTGTTATCATCT
>NW_022333682.1:0-4868 GCF_002776525.5 Piliocolobus tephrosceles | reverse complement strand
CCCAGCACCATTTATTAAATAGGGAATCCTTTCCCCATTTCTTGTTTCTCTCAGGTTTGTCAAAGATCAGATGGCTGTAGATGTGTGGTATTATTTCTGAGGACTCTGTTCTGTTCCATTGGTCTATATCTCTGTTTTGGTACCAGTACCATGCTGTTTGGGTTACTGTAGCCTTGTAGTATAGTTTGAAGTCAGGTAGCGTGATGCCTCCAGCTTTGTCCTTTTGACTTAGGATTGTCTTGGCAATGCGGGCTCTTTTTTGGTTCCATATGAACTTTAAAGCAGTTTTTTCCAATTCGGTGAAGAAACTCATTGGTAGCTTGATGGGGATGGCATTGAATCTATAAATAACCTTGGGCAGTATGGCCATTTTCACGATATTGATTCTTCCTATCCATGAGCATGGTATGTTCTTCCATTTGTTAGTGTCCTCTTTGATTTCACTGAGCAGTGGTTTGTAGCTCTCCTTGAAGAGGTCCTTCACATCCCTTGTAAGTTGGATTCCTAGGTATTTTATTCTCTCTGAATCAATTGTGAATGGAAGTTCATTCATGATTTGGCTCTCTGTTTGTCTGTTACTGGTGTATAAGAATGCTTGTGATTTTTGCACATTAATTTTGTATCCTGAGACTTTGCTGAAGTTGCTGATCAGCTTAAGGAGATTTTGGGCTGAGACAATGGGGTTTTCTAAATATACAATCATGTCATCTGCAAACAGGGACAATTTGACTTCTTCTTTTCCTAACTGGATACCCTTGATTTCTTTCTCTTGCCTGATTGCCCTAGCCAGAACTTCCAACACTATGTTGAATAGGAGTGGTGAGAGAGGGCATCCCTGTCTTGTGCCAGTTTTCAAAGGGAATTTTTCCAGTTTTTGCCCATTCAGTATGATATTGGCTGTGGGTTTGTCATAAATAGCTCTTATTATTTTGAGGTACGTTCCATCAACACCGAATTTATTGAGCGTTTTTAGCATGAAGGGCTGTTATCCAGAATCTACAAAGAACTCAAACAAATTTACAAGAAAAAAACAAACAACCCCATCCAAAAGTGGGCAAAGGATATGAACAGACATTTCTCAAAAGAAGACATTCATACAGCCAACAGACACATGAAAAAATGCTCATCATCACTCGCCATCAGAGAAATGCAAATCAAAACCACAATGAGATACCAACCATCTCACACCAGTTAGAATGGCAATCATTAAAAAGTCAGGAAACAACAGGTGCTGGAGAGGATGTGGAGAAATAGGAACACTTTTACACTGTTGGTGGGATTGTAAACTAGTTCAACCATTATGGAAAAGAGTATGGCAATTCCTCAAGGATCTAGATCTAGATGTACCATATGACCCAGCCATCCCACTACTGGGTATATACCCAAAGGATTATAAATCATGCTGCTATAAAGACACATGCACACGTATGTTTATTGCGGCACTATTCACAATAGCAAAGACTTGGAATCAACCCAAATGTCCATCTGTGACAGACTGGATTAAGAAAATGTGGCACATATACACCATGGAATATTATGCAGCCATAAAAAAGGATGAGTTTGCGTCCTTTGTAGGGACATGGATGCAGCTGGAAACCATCATTCTTAGCAAACTATCACAAGAACAGAAAACCAAACACCGCATGTTCTCACTCATAGGTGGGAACTGAACAATGACATCACTTGGACTAGGGAAGGGGAACATCACACATCGGGGCCTATCGTGGCGGGGGAGGGGGGAGGGATTGCATTGGGAGTTGTACCTGATATAAATGACGAATTGATGGGTGCTGACGAGTTGATGGGTGCGGCACACCAACACGGCACAAGTATATATATGTAACAAACCTGCACGTTATGCACATGTACCCTAGAACTTAAAGTATAATAATAAAATTTAAAAAAAACAAAACAAACAAAAAAAAAAACAAAACAAACAAAAAAAGAAGGGTAGGTAGCAGCAGCAGCTCACATTTACAGAATGCCAGAAACTTTCAAAGGCTTGAAAAACCTAATTTGATCTTCACTACTGCCTTATGAGATAGGTAGCAATGATTATTCCCGTTTTGTAGATGGAAAAAACATGGTTTAGAGAAGTCTTTTAAAAACTAAGTCCTTCAGTTATTAAGTGGAAAAGTCAGAATTCAAATCCAAAAAGTCTGAGTCTAGAACCTATACTCTTACGCACACTGCCTCACACACCAAACCCAACGCAGTCAGTCTTAAGAAACTGATCATAAACTTCTATGGAAGCTGATGAGAATCCTCGAAGAGCAAGAATGAATCAAAAAGACTAATGCATCCTATTATGAGTAATACGCTAGCATGAGTCTTGCTGGCTAGTGGAAAAAAATATGCTATTTCACATACAGATGGAAAGGAATCCATGCAGTATATGCAGCTGGGCTATATATCCAAAAGATAAATATTTACTGGCTAGGGGAGAAAGAAAATCCCCTCTTCTAAAAAAGATTCATGTGGTAGAAAAAAATACACAGTTCCAGTAGACTTAAGTATTTTTTAATTTAAGTACACATGCTAAGGCTTTGTATTTCTTCCTTGGAAAACTTAGTTTTCATTTAGGTATCTGAAACTTTTATAGCCACCTGTCACTGACTATTTACGTAGTCATCTGGCAGAAAAAGGTAAGACTGCTGCCTCCTGGGTCCCTAACAAGGCTCTACTGTGCTGAGTGTGACTGAGGTCACCAGAGCAAATCCACTGGGCTCTTCTCCATGACGGAGTAAAGTTCACCACTATTTAAATCCATTTCCATAAAGTTGACTGAGGCAGTGTGATTTAAGAGGCAACTTTGAGTACTACCTAAATAGCTGGAGTCATAAAGGAAGGTAGTTATCCCCAGGCTAGCATTAAGGTTTTATTTATGCAACTAATTTTCCCGATCAACCTTCCAAGAATGGCCCCAACGCATGCTGAAAATAGGAGATAAGCAAAGCTGCAATCATGACACCAATTTCCTAGAAGATCTGACATTATCAGATTGATCTGAACACTGGAGAGGACCTATCAGGACAATCCTGCATGTAAAACAAATTTCAACCTGAATTGCTTAGTTTCAATAATAAAATTTACAAAAACGCTATAGCTGTATCTGTGGCTGTCAATTCTGACTACAAGTTAGAGTCACCTGGGAGGCTTTAAAAACCTACCAGAGCCTGGGCTCCACCCCCAACAAATTAAATCAGAATCCTGGGGGAAACGCCTGGGCAGCACTATTGTTTAAAGCCCCCCCTTGTGAGTCTCACGTGAAATACCAGGGTAGAAAAGTACTAAGAAGGCCAGAACGTTGTTTTTTAGCTGTTGAAAGTGCTATATTTAAGTCATAATAATCATTTGAATGAAAATGGATAATAATGAATGGGTGGGTCAAACTTCAATCAGTTAAGTGTATTTCACGAAGACATCACACAAACTGGATAGTTTCAATTAAATGATCTATTTTGGCCAGTAAACTAGGTAAGCAGTAGATAAATGGAGGCATAACTAGACATGTTTTATCTCAAACTCTTCTGCTTAGAAGACATTTTTTAAAAAGTAAAGCTGAACTTTTTGTACAGTTAGTGTTTACTTTCCTTTAGAGAGCCATAAAAGAGTCCATGTAATAAATTTAGTGAAACATGCACAGAGGCAGAATGACTATGCACAAGCACATACATATGCTTCAAATCTGCAGACTAAGATGGGAGCCGCTTGTGTATATATACAGACATACCTTACAAAATCCAATGAATGTGTAGGGAGAGACTGAAATTATGCCTAACAGAAAGGCCAAAATTTTGTTCTTAGTGTACTCAAAAATGAGTCCTTGAAGAGGAAAACACCAGGCTTCATTTCACAGGCCCTTTGAAGGTCTCCCTGGAAAAATGAACAGTGCACTCAAGGCTGGTGATACATTTTTTACTGCATGCATCTGGTTTTCATGTAGATTGTATTCTTGAAAATGCCTACTGCCAAGAATTCTAAGTTACTGCATAGCCCTTGGTAAATGGGCATTATCCCCAAAGTTTTTGTTTGTTTGTTTTGTTTGAGACTGATTTTCACTCTTTTTTTTTGAGACAGAGTCTCGCTCTTTCTCCCAGGCTGGAGTGCAATGGCATGATCTCGGCTCACTGCAACCTCCGCCTCCCAGGTTCAAGCACTTCTCCCGTCTCAGCCTCCCGAGTAGCTAGGATTACAGGCACCTGCCACTCTGCCCTGCTAGTTTCTGTATTTTTAGCAGAGATGGGGTTTCATCAAGTTGGCCAAGCTGGTTTTGAACTCCTGACCGCAGGTGATCCATCCGCCTTGGCCTCCCAAAGTGCTGGGATTACAGGCGTGAGCCACTGTGCCTGGCCCAAAGTTATTTTTAATTTAGAAATTATCTAACCTATCTTAAGTGTAACTTCTGGTTCTGCTAATTCAGACCAAAAAAATGCAAGATTATTTTAGATTTTTGAGTTGTAGTGGTCAAATTAGATCTGATAGGCCAACAGCTAGTTGCTGTGTGATGTATCCTAAAGATCTGCAGCCTGCCTTCTAAGGCTAAGAATCAGGTCTGCTACACCACCTATGTCATTCTGGGGTCCAGGATGAAGACGTAGCAGGTAGCTGGGGCATAGTTTCTCATGATATTCACATTAGCACAAAATCCCAATCACATTTAAGGCATTCCATTTAAGGTATCTGCTTGCATCACATTTATAATTCTTCCATCGAACCAGTTACAGGCCAAGGCCAACACCTGTGGAGCAGGACATACACTCTCACGCAACGTTAAGTCACATGGCCAAAAAACCCTGTCTCTCTACTAAAAACCAGGTGGCACATGCCTGTAGTCCCAGCTGCTCAGGAGGCTGAGGCAGGAGAAT
>NW_022333681.1:0-1481 GCF_002776525.5 Piliocolobus tephrosceles | reverse complement strand
TTTGTCCATTCTGTGAAAGTACATTTTTGAGCTCATTAGGACAATGGTGAAAAAGGGAATATCCCTCAATTAAAATGAGAAGGAAGTTATCTAAGACACCGTTTTATGATATGTGCATTCAACTCGCAGAGTGAAAACTTTCCTTTCATTCAGCAATTTTTAAACCTGTTTTTGTAGAATCTGAAAGGGATATTTTAAAGCGCATTGAGGCCAATGGTGATAAAGCAAACTTTTTCAGATAGACAGAAACATTCTGAGAAACTGCATTGTAATGTGAGCATTCATCTCACAGAGGTAAACTTTTATTTCAATTCAGTAGTTTGGAAACACTGATTTGCAGAATCTGCAAAGGGACGTTTGGAAGCACATTGAAGCCGACAGTGAAAAAGAAAACTTCTTCATATAAAAACTAGACAGTAGCATTCTGAGAAACTGCTTTGTGATGTGAACATTCATCTCACAGTGTTAAAACTTTCTTTAAATTCATCAGTTAGGAAACACAGTTTTGGGACGGAGCAAGACGGCCGAATAGGAACACATCCAGTCTCCAACTCCCAGCGCCAGCGACACAGAAGACTGGTGATTTCTGCATTTTCAACTGAGGTACTGGGGTCATCTCACTAGGGAGTGCCAGACAATTGGGGCTGGTCAGCTGCTGCAGCCTGACCAGCGAGAACTGAAGCAGGGCTAGGCATCGCCTCACCAGGGAAGCGCAAGGGGGAAGGGAATCCTTTTTCCTAGCCAGGGGAAATGAGTCACACAACACCTGGAAAATCGGGTAACCCCCACCTGAATAACACGCTTTAAGCAAACGGGCACATCAGGAGAATATATTCCTCACTTGGCCAGGAGGGTCCCACACCCACGGAGCCTCCCTCAATGCTAACACAGCAGTCTGCAGAGATCTAACCGCAAGGCAGCAGCGAGGTTGGGGGAGGGGTGCCCACCATTGCTGAGGCTTAAGTAGGTAAACAAAGCCGTTGGGAAGCTCCAACTGGGTGGAGCTCACAGCAGCTCAAGGAAACCTGCCTGTCTCTGTAGACTCCACCTCTGTGGACAGGGAACAGCTAAAAAACAACAGGGAAAGCAGCAGAGGCCTGTGCAGATGCGAACGACTCTGTCTGACAGATTTGAAGAGAGCAGTGGATCTCCCAAAACGGAGGTTGAGATCTGAGAATGGACAGACTGCCTGCACAAGTGGGTCCCTGACCCCTGAGTAGCCTAACTGGGAGACATCTCCCACTAGGGGCAGTCTGACACCCCACACCTCACAATGTGGAGTACACCCCTGAAAGGGAAGCTTCCAAAGCAAGATTCAGACAGGTACAATTGCTGTTCAGCAATATTCTATTTTCTGCAACCTCTGCTGCTGATACCCAGGCAAACAGGGTCTGGAGTGGACCTCAAGCAATCTCCAACAGACCTATAGCTGAGGGTCCTGACTGTCAGAAGGAAAACTATCAAACAGGAAGGACACCTAT
>NW_022333679.1:0-1412 GCF_002776525.5 Piliocolobus tephrosceles | reverse complement strand
CCATCAGACTGACAGCAGATCTCTCGGCAGAAACTCTACAAGCCAGAAGAGACTGGGGGCCAATATTCAACGTTCTTAAAGAAAAGAATTTTAAACCCAGAATTTCATATCCAGCCAAACTAAATTTCATAAGTGAAGGAGAAATAAAATTCTTTACAGATAAGCAAATGCTTAGAGATTTTGTCACCAGCAGGCCTGCCTTACAAGAGACCCTGAAGGAAGCCCTAACCATGGAAAGGAACCACCGGTACCAGCCATTGCAAAAGCATGCCAAAATCTAAAGACCATCGAGCCTAGGAAGAAACTGCATCAACTAATGAGCAAAATAACCAGTTAATATCATAATGGCAGGATCAAGTACACACATAACAATATTAACCTTAAATGTAAATGGACTAAATGCTCCAATTAAAAGACACAGACTGGCAAACTGGATAAAGAGTCAAGACCCATCAGTCTGCTGTCTTCAGGAGACCCATCTCACATGCAGAGACATACATAGGCTCAAAATAAAGGGATGGAGGAAGATCTACCAAGCAAATGGAGAACAAAACAAAGCAGGGGTTGCAATCCTTGTCTCTGATAAAACAGACTTTAAACCATCAAAGATCAAAAGAGACAAAGAAGGCCCTTACATAATGGTAACGGGATCAATTCCACAGGAAGAGCTAACTATCCTAAATATATATGCACCCAATAAAGGAGCACCCAGATTCATAAAGCAAGTCCTTAGAGACTTACAAAGAGACTTAGACTCCCATACAATAATAATGGGAGACTTCAACACTCCACTGTCAACATTAGACAGATCAATGAGACAGAAAGTTAACAAGGATATACAGGAATTGAACTCATCTCTGCACCATGTGGACCTAATAGACATCTATAGAACTCTCCACCCCAAGTCAACAGAATATACATTCTTCTCAGCACCACATCACAATTATTCCAAAATTGACCACATAATTGGCAGTAAAGCACTCCTCAGCAAATGTAAAATAACAGAAATTATAACCAACTGTCTCTCAGTCCACAGTGCAATCAAACTAGAACTCAGGACTAAGAAACTCAATCAAAACCGCTCAACTACATGGAAACTGTACAACCTGCTCCTGAATGACTACTGGGTACATAACGAAATGAAAGCAGAAATAAAGATGTTCTTTGAAACCAATGAGAACAAAGATACAACATACCAGAATCTCTGGGACACATTTAAAGCAGTGTGTAGAGGGAAATTTATAGCACTAAGTGCCCACAAGAGAAAGCAGGAAAGATCTAAAATTGACACTCTAACATCACAATTAAACGAACTAGAGAGGCAAGAGCAAACACATTCAAAAGCTAGCAGAAGGCAAGAAACAACTAAGATCAGAGCAGAACTGAAGGAGATAGAGACACAAAAAACCCTC
>NW_022333678.1:0-1126 GCF_002776525.5 Piliocolobus tephrosceles | reverse complement strand
ACTGTGATTTAGAAATTATGTGATACTTTTGGATTGGTCTTAAGCTATGTTGTTCACTGTTTACTTTTTAAAATTATAAATGGATTCTATTTTTATAGGACCACATTACATTAATACTAACATAATTATGATTTCAAATTTTTACAAATCAGGCTTAATTCTGAATTCAGTTATTAGCTTTGTTGATATTGCTGATAAATATTTTAAGCTTCAGCCTCTTTTTAACATATTCAAAATTGCTCTTTGAATCACTGACTCAAAATGAAAGGCAGCAAACATAGGGTAATTAGGTTATAATTGTTTTAAAAATGCATTCTTTTCATTTGTTTTAGGAGCAAGCAAAATATGAAAAACAATTAGAGCAGTTAAACAAGGATAATACGACTTCACTAAATAAGAAGGAACTCACACTTACAGATGTGGAATGTAAATTCTCCAACATGAAAACTGCTTATGAAGAAGTTACAACCGAATTAGAAGAATATAAGGAAGCCTTTGCAGTAGCATTGAAAGCTAACAATTCCATGTCAAAAAATTTAACGAAGTCAAAACACATTAACAGAAAATGAATTAAGCTCATTAATTTGTTTTGAAAGTATAATTTTTAGTGAGATGGCTTCAGGAGATCAGTAGGAAGTGACTGCTAATCTGATAATGAAATTTTGGAAAACAACGTTAGTAAATAATCTTAACCTTTTAAATGCTCTTCAAGGATAGTTTCTGTCAGAAAGAACAAGCCCCACCTCCAGTGCCTTGGTCACAGTGCTGGGGGCTAATTGCCTTCAGAGATGCTTTAGTTCTCTTTGATCACCAACCAAACAATCTGGTTCTCCCCCAGGAGTTGTTGCTCTGAGTTATTCCTCAATGCCAAATACTTAATTGTTCTTAGATCATGGGTGAAATGTACAAGGGTGAAACCTGAAACTGGTTTACTAAACACAAGTATTTCTAGGTTATTTTTGTTCATTTTAGTTTTCTTAATCTACATTATTTAAGGAGTAAAACATGATGTTTTGATATAATTATTTATAGTGAAGTCGTTCTTATAGTCAAGCAAATTGACATATTCATTTTCCCACATAGTTACCCTTCAAATACAAGTATTTCTAAAGGAATCTGTAGAATC
>NW_022333677.1:0-3249 GCF_002776525.5 Piliocolobus tephrosceles | reverse complement strand
TTTTGGGGTGCCTGGAGACATCCGAGTCTAAATGCCAATAAGCCACTTGATGGATAGGTCTGGGGCTGGGGTAGTGTTTGAGCATCATCAGTGTGTGGATAGTATCAAAACCTCTGTGACTGCCTGAGAGCAGGTAAGGACAGAACGGGGAAGGCGGGGAGGAGGGCCTGGGACTGATCCCTGGGGAACACTGCCCAGCTAGAGGCCTTACACACAACCTAGATATGCAGAGCTGTGAGCATGCAGCACCCCTTGGCTGCAGAGGGCAGCAGCACAAGGGAGATGGGTGTGGGGAAGGGCCCAAAGTCTGACCTAGCCTCTTGCCCACCCCCTTCCGCCCAGCTGGTGAGCCTGGCCAGTGAAGTCCAGGACCTGCACCTGGCCCAGAGGAAGGAAATGACCTCAGGTTTCAACAAGGGGCCCACCCTGGGGCTGCTGCCCGACGTGCCCTCCTTGATGGAGACGCTCAGCTATAGTTACTGCTGCGTGGGAATCATGACAGGTGAGTGGGCCTGCCCAACAGCTCTGTCTCCCTGCCACCCTGAGTGCCAGTTCTGTGTTCCCGCCCTGCCCGGGGCAACCTCCATCCTAGCATCTGCTGCTGTGAGGGTGAGCCTGTGTCTGGGTCTATGTCTCACGCCTCTGCTGGACCAGAGCTGCTTTGGGGTAGAATCTGGCTGTTCTCAGCCTAAGTGATTCCTTGCTCTTCTCTTCTCCTGTAGCTTATCGGGAGCACAGAGAAAAGAGAAAGAAGGTAAAGATCTATGTCAACCTGATGTTTTTGCTGCCTAGATAACAAATATTCACAGCTTAGGGTCCACTTTCAGTATACGGAAATATGTCTCATCTGGGCACGGGGACTGATGCCTATAATCTCAGCACTGTGGGAGGCTGAGGCCAGAGGATTGCTTGAGGCCAAGAGTTCAAGATCCACTTGGCCAATGTAGCAAGATCCCTTCCCTTTATTTTAAACCTTTATTTTTAAAAATAAATAAATATAAAATTAAAAGGACCGGGCGCAGTGACTCACGCCTGTAATCCCAGCACTTCGGGAGGCCGAGATGGGCAGATCTCCTGAGGTCAGGAGTTTGAGACCAGCCTGGCCAACATGGTGAAACCGGGTCTCTACTAAAAATACAGAAATTAGCCGGGCATGGTGGTGTGCGCCTGTAATCCCAGCTACTTGGGAGGCTGAGACGGGAGAATCCCTTGAACCCGGGAGGCGGAGGTTGCAGTGAGCCGATACTGCACCACTGCACTCCAGCCTGGGCAACAGAGCAAGACTCCATCTCAAAAAATATATATGTATGTTGGCCAGGCACGGTGGTCTGTAATCCCAGCACTTTGGGAGGCCGAGGCGGGTGGATTACAAGGTCAGGAGATCGAGACCATCCTGGATAACACAGTGAAACCCTGTCTCTACTAAAAATACAAAAAATTAGCTGGGTGTGGTAGCGGGCACCTGTAGTCCCACCTACCCAGGAGGCTGAGGCAGGAGAATGGTGTGAACCTGGGAGGCAGAGCTTGCAGTGAGCCAAGATTGCGCCACTGCACTCCAGCCTGGATGACAGAGTGAGACTCTGTCTCAAAAAAATGTATATATATGTATATATATTTATATATATAATATGCGTGTGCATGTGTATATATGTGTGTATATATATGTGTGAAATTTTAAAAAAAGATTTTTCATTAATGTTTACCTCATCAAAGTTTTTTTTCCAATAACAGCTTTAGGGAACTCTAATTCACATATTCATCCACTTAAAACATATAACTCTTGGCTTCTTTGATTTCCTGAAAAAAAAAAAGAAAAGAAAAGAAAAGAAAAACCAACATACAACTCCCTGACTTTTAGTATATCCACAGAGTTGTGCAAACATGACCACTGTGTAGTTATTTTCAGAACAATTTCATAACCTGCAAAGAAACCCCATATCCATCATCCCTCAAACCTCCATCCATCCCTGGAAACCAGTAATTGACTTTCTATTTGTAAAGGTTTGACTGTTCCAGACATTGTACTTATAAATGGAATCACACAACATGTGGTTTTATTTATTTTAATTTTTTTCTTTCTTTTTTTTTTATTTTTAACTTCCCATGCTACATTGACCTAAACATATGGTCTTTTGTGAACATACAAAAATTTTAACCCCGGTCCCTTCTGTGAATCACACTGCTTCCGCCCTAGGCCAGATCACCATGATGTTGTAGCTAAAGTTCTACAGCTATCTCCTAGTTTCTTTCCTTCCTCCCTCCCTCCCTCCTTCCCTCCTTCCCTCCCTCCTTCCCTCCTTTCCTCCTTCCCTCCCTCCCTGGCTGGAACGCAGTAGCACAGTCACTGCTCACTGCAGCCTGGGCTCAAACGATCCTCTCGCCTCAGCCCTCCCAGTAGCTGGGATTACAGGTGCCCTCCACCACACCTGGCTAATTTTTATTTTTTGTAGTGATGGGGTCTTGTCGTTTTGCCCAGGCTGGTCTCGAACTCTTGGGCTCAAGCAGTCCTCCCAGCTAGGCCTCCCAAAGTACTGGGATTCCAGGTGTGAGCCACCGCGCCGGCCCCTCTTTCTAATTTTCTGTCACTGTCTCTGTTTCTCTGAATTTCTTGTCCCCCCCCGTCTCTCGTTCCTTATCCCCATTTCCCTGGGTCTCTGTCCCTACCCTTGGGGTCTCCCCGGCGCCCAGTCTCTGACCCTCTCTCTCCCTCTTCCCTGCTTCCCTCCAAGCTCCCTCTCCCCCTCCTGCAGACTTGAGCTCTGCCCACCTGCCTGTCTGACGGCGGCCCTCCCTCCCCGCCCCACAGGCCCCTTCTTCCGCTACCGCACCTACCTTGACTGGCTGGAGCAGCCCTTTCCGGGGGCCGTGCCCAGCCTGCGACCCTGCTGCGCCGCGCCTGGCCGGCCCCGCTCTTCGACCTGCTGTTCCTGCTCTCCTCCCACCTCTTCCTGCTGGAGGCGGTGCGCGAGGACGCCTTCTACGCCCGCCCGCCCGCTGCCCGCCCGCTGCCCGCCCGCTGCCCGCCTGCCTCTTCTACATGATCCACGTCTTCTTCGCCTTCCGCGTGCGCTTCTACGTGGCCTGGATTGCTGCTGAGTGCGGCTGCATTGCCGCCGGCTTCGGGACCTACCCCGTGGCCGCCAAAGCCCGGGTCGGGGGCGGCCCCACCCTCCAATGCCCACCCCCCGGCAGGTCAGGCGGCGCGAGGGAGGCTTCCCAAGACCCAGCAGCCCCCACCTCCAACGGCTG
>NW_022333676.1:0-1174 GCF_002776525.5 Piliocolobus tephrosceles | reverse complement strand
TCATAGCCAGCATCATACCCAACGGTAAAAATAATAAAAGCTTTTAAAGACCAAGAACAAGAAAAAGAAGCACACTCTTGCCACTTGTATTTATCATTGTAGTAGAGGTCCTAGTCAAAGCCATTAGTAAAAATAAAGAGTAGGCTTAGCCAAATTGGAAAGGAAGAAGTACAATTATCTATTCTTATAGATGACATGATTTTGTATGTGGAACATCCAAAGTATTTCATGCAAAAATACAGTTAGAAATAAGAAATGTTATAAAGTTGCTTCATATAAAATCATCATCCAAAAATAAATTACATTTACATACACCAGTATAAAGCAATCTGAAAATCATTTTAGAAAACTGATTTGGAATAGTATCAAAAATAATACTGAGGAATAAAATTGAGCGGGTGAGAGATTTGTGTACTGAAAACTATAAACAATGCTGAAAGAAATCAAATAATGAAAAAAGAATAGAAAGATATCTTATGTTTATAGATTAATAACATTGTTAAAATGTCCATATTACCTAAACCAATCTACAGATTCAGTGCAATCCATATCAAAATCCCAATGACAGTTTTTCCAGAAATAGGACAAATATCCAAAACTTTATATGGAATCTTCGGGAACTATACCTAGCAGTAACAATCTTGAGAAAGAGCAAAGCTTCAGGCCCCCACACTGCCTGGCTTAAAATATATTGCAAAGTGATAGCCATCATAATAGTGTGATGCTGGCATAAAGACCATCCCTCAATGGAACAGGTTAGAGAGCCCGAAACTTAACCTTCACTCATATGGTCAAATGATTTGTGACAACGGTGCTACAATGACGCGATGGGGAAAGGATAGTCTCGTCAACAAATGGTGTTAAAACTGGATATACACAATGGAAAAGAATGAAGATGTACCTTTATATTACTCTGTATATACAAATTAAAAATGAATTAAAGGCCTAAATGTAAGACCTGGACTATAAAACTCCTACGAGAAAACAAAGGGAAAATAATTTATGACATTAAAATGGGTGATGATTTTTTGGTATGATACCAAAAGCACAAACAAAACAAAAACAGACAAATGTGATTATATCAAATTTTAAAACTTCTGCATAGCAAAAGAAACAAAAGAGTTAAAAGAATAATCATAAAATAGAAGAAAATATTTGCAAACCATATATCAGA
>NW_022333675.1:0-1109 GCF_002776525.5 Piliocolobus tephrosceles | reverse complement strand
AAGTCAAATGTGCTATAAAATTGCCATATCATCTTACATATCAAATTAATATACTAATAAGTTAAAATAAATAAAACTGAAAATTGTAAACTAGATACCAATGCTAAAAAAGAGGTTCCATTGAAATGCTTGCGAGAAGAAGTTTAAATCACTCATCTAGCAAATGACGTATTTCATCACTGATCAAAGTTAAAAATGAGGAAGTGTCTATAATGTTTTTCTATTTCCAAAGCATTTTGAGACGTTTGTTTTTTTCTATTCATTTTTCTATCTCCAAAGCATCTTGTAGTCTAGTGGAAGTTCTTACTCTTTTTTCAACTAGGATGAGACAGAATTGAGGACCACAGACCTGAGATTATTTAAAAAATAATTCATAGAGGAAGAAAGGAATACAATAAGCATCTGATGATATGTAGCAGCAAACCTTTTGGACAAGGAGGGATTTCAGGTGATGGGAACTGAAAAAACCAGGATAGGAGAGTGGACATTGAAATTTGAGTCAAATATGGAGAGAAGATTTCCATAGAACATGAGAAGACAAATTTATATTTCAATTTAGAATGTTAATCTCTCATTTACTGTATGAAAATGTTTGTTGCTTGTTGTAAATAGAATAACAGTCCCCCCAAAATGCCCATGTCTTAATCTGTAGAACCTGTGAATTAATAATTATTTAATTAATATTTAATATTTAATAATCATTACATGGTAAAAAAAAGTAGGCCAAACTTAATCACATGATTAAGCAGAGAATCTTTCCAAGCCAGGTCTAAGAGGGAGGCGTGACTATATGGAAGAGGGGTCAGAGAGATGCAATGTTGCAGGTTTTAAAGATGGAGGAAGAGGTCACCAGCCAAAAAATGTGAATGGTCTTCAGTTGTTGTAAGAAGAAAAGAAAGAGATTGCCACCTGGAACGTGTAGAATGCTCTGCAGCCCAAGAACTAGAGAGGCAAGAGCAAACACATTCAAAAGCTAGCAGAAGGCAAGAAATAACTAAGATCAGAGCAGAACTGAAGGAGATAGAGACACAAAAAACCCTCCAAAAAATCAATGAATCCAGGAGTTGGTTTTTTGAAAAGATCAACAAAATTGACAGACCGCTAGCAAG
>NW_022333673.1:0-1689 GCF_002776525.5 Piliocolobus tephrosceles | reverse complement strand
AATATTCCAAAAAAAAACAGTGATAGCATACTGATCTATTAAAAGAACAGTGTAACTCTGTGAGATGAATTCACAAATCATAAAGCACTTTCTTACCAAGCTTCTTTCTAGTTTTTTTCTGAGGATATTATTTTTTCACCATAGGACTTAATGTGCTCCCAAAGATCCCTTTGCAGATTCCAGGAAAGCAGTGTTAGCAAAATGCTGCATGAAAAGAAATGCTTAAGGGGGGCGGAGCAAGATGGCCGAATAGGAACAGCTCCAGCCTCCATCTCCCAGCGCGAGCGACACAGAAGACCGGTGATTTCTGCATTTTCAACTGAGGTACTGGGGTCATCTCACTCGGGAGTGCCGGACAATCCATGCAGGTCAGCTGCTGCAGCCTGACCAGCGAGAGATGAAGCAGGGTGAGGCATTGCCTCACCTGGGAAGCGCAAGGGGGAAGGGAGTCCCTTTTCCTAGCCAGAGGAACTGAGACACACAACACCTGGAAAATCGGGTAACTCCCACCCCAATACTGCACTGTAACACCGGCATACCGGAGAATATATACCACACCTGGCCGGGAGGGTCCCACGCCCATGGAGCCTCCCTCCTTGCTAACACAGCAGTCTGCGGCAATCTAACGGCAAGGCAGCAGTGAGGCTGGGGGAGGGGCACCCACCATCGCTGAGACTTAAGTAGGTAAATAAAGCCGCTGGGAAGCTCGAACAGGGTGGAGCTCACAACAGCTCAAGGAAACCTGCCTGTCTCTGTAGACTAAGCTCTGGGAACAGGGCACAGCTAAAAAATAACAGGGGAAGCAGCGGAGGCCTGTGCAGACGCGAACGACTCTGTCTGACAGCTTTGAAGAGAGCAGTGGATCTCCCAACACGGAGGTTGAGATCTGAGAAGGGGCAGGCTGCCAGCTCAAGTGGGTCCCTGACCCCTGAGTAGCCTAACTGGGAGACATCTCCCACTAGGGGCAGTCTGACACACCACACCTAACAGGGTGGAGTACACCCCTGAGAGGAAGCTTCCAAAGCAAGAATCAGACACGTGCACTCGCTGTTCAGCAATATTCTATCTTCTGCAACCTCTGCTGCTGATACCCAGACAAAAAGGGACAGGAGTGGACCTCAAGCAATCTCCAACAGACCTATAGCTGAGGGTCCTGACTGTCAGAAGGAAAACTATCAAACAGGAAGGACACCTACATCAAAACCCCATCAGTACGTCACCATCATCAAAGACCAGAGACAGATAAAACCACAAAGATGGGGAAGAAGCAGGGCAGAAAAGCTGGAAATTCAGAAAATAAAAGCTCATCTCCTCCTGCAAAGGAGCACAGCCCATCGCCAGCAACGGATCAAAGCTGGTGAGAGAATGATTTTGATGAGATGAGAGAAGAAGGCTTCAGTCCATCAAACCTCTCAGAGCTAAAGGAGGAATTACGTACCCAGCGCAAAGAAACTAAAAATCTTGAAAAAAGAGTGGAAGAATTGACAGCTAGACTAATTAATGCAGAGAAGGTCATAAACGAAATGACAGAGATGAAAACCATGACACGAGAAATGCATGACAAATGCACAAGCTTCAGTAACCGACTCGATCAACTGGAAGAAAGAGTATCAGCGATGGAGGATCAAATGAATGAAATGAAGTGAGAAGAGAAACCAAAAGAAAAAAGAAGAAAAAGAAATGAACAAA
>NW_022333672.1:0-1738 GCF_002776525.5 Piliocolobus tephrosceles | reverse complement strand
TTGCAGAAATAAGACAACAGTCTTAGCAAACTCTGCCGAGAAGCAGTGTGTGGAACTCTGTGTGTTGAAGTCACATATCAGAAAGGAATCTCTCAGAAAGCTTCCCTCTAGTTATTATGTGATGATATTTCCTTTTTCACCATGGGCCCCCAATGGGCTCCCAAATATCACCTTGCAGATTCTAGGAAAAGAGTGTTAGCAAACTGCTTCCTGAGTACAAAGATGTAACTCTGTGAGACCAGTTCACAGATCACAAAGAAGTTTCTCAGAAAGCTTCTTTCCCGTTTGTAACTGATGATATTTCCTTTATCAGCGCAGGCCTCTACGCCTTCCAGTGTAGAACTTGTCAGTTTCCCCAAAGACAGTGTTAGTGGCCTGCTCCATGAAACATAAGTGTAACTCTGTGAGATGAATTGACACATCACAGAGAAGTTTCTAAGAAAGCTTCTTTCCAGTTTTACTCTGTGGACAGTTGCTTTGTCACCGTAAGCTTCTTTGCGCTAAGAGGAATCTAATTGTAGCTTCCAAGCAAACTGTCTTAGGAAACTCATAGCAGAAGAGAAACGTGTAACTCTGAGAGTTGCACTGACACATAGCAATGCAGTTTCTCAGAATGCTTCTTGCCACTTTCTGTCTGAGGATATACCCTTTTTCACCATAGCCCTCAATGAGCTCCCAAATATCACTTTGCAGAATCCAAGAGAACAGTCTTAGCAAACTCTGCCGAGAAGCAGTGTGTGGAACTCTGTGTGGTGAAGTCACATATCAGAATGGAATCTCTCAGAAAGCTTCCCTCTAGTTATTATGTGATGATATTTCCTTTTTCACCATGGGCCCCCAATGGGCTCCCAAATATCACCTTGCAGATTCTAGGAAAAGCGTGTTAGCAAACTGCTTCCTGAGTACAAAGATGTATCTCTGTGAGACCATTTCACAGAATACAAAGAAGTTTCTCAGAAAGCTTCTTTCCCGTTTTTAACTGATGATATTTCCTTTATCAGCGCAGGCCTCTTCGCCTTCCAGAGTAGAACTTCTCAGTTTCCCCAAAGACAGTGTTAGTGGTCTGCTCCATGTAACATAAGTCTAACTCTGTGAGTTGAATTCACACATCACAGAGAAGTTTCTAGGAAAGCTTCTTTCCAATTTTCCTCTGAGGACATTTGCTTTGTCACCGTTAGCCTCTTTGCGCTAAGAAGAATCCCATTGCAGATTCCAAGCAAACTGTCTTAGCAAACTGATATCTGAAGAGAAACGTGTAACTCTGTGAGTTGCACTCTCACATAGCAATGCAGTTTCTCAGAATACTTCTTTCCACTTTCTGTCTGTGGATATATGCTTTTTCACCATAGCCCTCAATGATCTCCCAAATATCACTGTGAAGAGTCCAAGACAACAGTCTTAGCAAACTCTGCCGAGAAGCAGTGTGTGGAACTCTGTGTGGTGAAGTTACATATCAGAAAGGAATCTCTCAGAAAGCTTCCCTCTAGTTATAATGTGATGATATTACCTTTTTCACCATAGGCCCCCTTGCGCTCCAAAATATCACCTTGCAGATTCTAGGAAAAGCGTGTTAGCAAACTGCTTCCTGAAGACAAAGATGTAACTCTGTGAGACAAATTCACATACTACAAAGAGGTTTCTCAGAAAGCTTCTTTCCCGTTTTTAACTGATGATATTTCCTTTATCAGCGCAGGACTCAAAGCCTTCCAGAGTAGAACTTCTCAGTTTCCCAAAAGAC
>NW_022333671.1:0-3950 GCF_002776525.5 Piliocolobus tephrosceles | reverse complement strand
TTGATGGGGATGGCATTGAATCTATAAATAACCTTGGGCAGTATGGCCATTTTCACGATATTGATTCTTCCTATCCATGAGCATGGTATGTTCTTCCATTTGTTTGTGTCCTCTTTGATTTCACTGAGCAGTGGTTTGTAGTTCTACGTGAAGAGGTCCTTTACATCCCTTGTAAGCTGTATTCCTAGGTATTTTATTCTCTTTGAAGCAATTGTGAATGGAAGTTCTTTCATGATTTGGCTCTCCGTTTGTCTGTTAATGGTGTATAAGGATGCTTGTGATTTTGCACATTAGTTTTGTATCCTGAGACTTTGCTGAAGTTGCTTATCAGCCTAAGGAGAACTTGGGCTGAGACGATGGGGTTTTCTAAATATACAATCATGTCATCTGCAAACAGGGACAATTTGACTTCTTCTTTTCCTAACTGAATACCCTTGATTTCTTTCTCTTGCCTGATTGCCCTAGCCAGAACTTCCAACGCTATGTTGAATAGGAGTGGTGAGAGAGGGCATCCCTGTCTTGTGCCAGTTTTCAAAGGGTATTTTTCCAGTTTTTGCCCATTCAGTATGATATTGGCTGTGGGTTTGTCATAAATAGCACTTATTATTTTGAGATACCTTCCACCAATACCGAATTTATTGAGCGTCTTTAGCATGAAGGGCTGTTGAATTTTGTCAAAAGCCTTTTCTGCATCTATTGAGATAATCATGTGGTTCTTGTCTTTGGTTGTGTTTATATGCTGGATTACGTTGATTGATTTGCGAATGTTGAACCAGCCTTGCATCTCAGGGATGAAGCCCACTTGATCATGGTGGATAAGCTTTTTGATGTGCTGCTGAATCCGGTTTGCCAGTATTTTATTGAAGATATTTGCATCGATGTTCTTCAGGGATATTGGTCTAAAATTTTCTTTTTTAGGCGTGTCTCTTCCAGGCTTTGGTATCAGGATAATGTTGGTCTCATAAAATGAGTCCGGGAGGATTCCCTCTTTTTCTATTGATTGGAATAGTTTCAGAAGGAATGGTACCAGCTCCTCCTTGTACTTCTGGTAGAATTCGGCTGTGAATCCATCTTGTCCTGGACTTTTTTTGGTTGGTAGGCTATTAGTTATTGCCTCAATTTCAGAGTCTGCTATTGGTCTATTCAGGGATTCAACTTCTTCCTGGTTTAGTCTTGGAAGAGTGTAAGTGTCCAGGAAACTATACATTTCTTCTAGATTTTGTAGTTTATTTGTGTAGAGGTGTTTATAGTATTCTCTGATGGTAGCTTGTATTTCTGTGCTGTCGGTGGTGATATCCCCTTTATCATTTTTTATTGCATCTATTTGATTCTTCTCTCTTTTCTTCTTTATTAATCTTGTTAGCGGTCTTTCAATATTGTTGATCTTTTCAAAAAACCAACTCCTGGATTCATTGATTTTTAGGAGGGTTTTTTGTGTCTCTATCTCCTTCAGTTCTGCTCTGATCTTAGTTATTTCTTGCCTTCTGCTAGCTTTTGAATGTGTTTGCTCTTGCCTCTCTAGTTCTTTTAATTGTGATGTTAGAGTGTCCATTTTAGATTTTTCCAGCTTTCTCTTGTGGGCATTTAGTGCTATAAATTTCCTCTACACACTGCTTTAAATGTGTCCCAGAGATTCTGGTGTGTTTTATCTTTGTTCTCATTGTTTTTGAAGAACATCTTTATTTCTGCCTTCATTAGTTTATGTATCCAGTAGTCACTCAGGAGCAGGTGGTTTAGTTTCCATGTAATTGAGCGGTTTTGATTGAGTTTCTTAGTCCTGAGTTGTAGTTTGATTACACTGTGTTCTGAGAGACTGTTTGTTATTATTTCTGTTCTTGTACATTTGTTGAGGAGTGCTTTACTTCCAATTATGTGGTCAATTTTCAAATAAGTGTAACGTGGTGCTGAGAAGAGTGTATATTCTGTTGATTTTGGGTGAAGAGTTCTATAGATGTCTATTAGGTCCGCTTGGTGCAGAGATGAGTTCAATTCCTGAATATCCTTGTTAACTTTCTGTCTCGTTGATCTGTCTAATGTTGACAGTGGAGAGTTGAAGTCTCCCATTATTATTGTATGGGAGTCTAAGTCTCTTTGTAAGTCTGTAAGGGCTTGCTTTCTGAATCTGGTTGCTCCTGAATTGGGTGCATACATATTTAGGATAGTTAGTTCTTCCTGTTGAATTGATCCCTTGACCATTATTTGATGGCCTTCTTTGTCTCTTTTGATCTTTGATGGTTTAAAGTCTGCTTTATCAGAGACTAGGATTGCAACCCCTGTTTTTTTTGTTCTCCATTTGCTGGGTAGATCTTCCTCCATCCCTTTATTTTGAGCCTATGTATGTCTCTGCATGTGAGATGGGTCTCCTGAATACAGCAGACTGATGGGTCTTGACTCTTTATCCAGTTTGCCAGTCTGTGTCTTTTAATTGGAGCATTTATTCCATTTACATTTAAGGTTAATATTGTTATGTGTGAACTTGATCCTGCCATTATGATATTAACTGGTTATTTTGCTTGTTAGTTGATGCAGTTTCTTCCTGGCCTCAATGGTCTTTACATTTCGGCATGTTTTTGCAAGGCTGGTACCGGTTGTTCCTTTCCATGTTTAGGGCTTCCTTTAGGGTCTCTCGTAAGACAGGCCTGGTGGTGACAAAATCTCTAAGCATTTGCTTATCTGTAAAGGATTTTATTTCTCCTTCACTTATGAAACTTAGTTTGGCTGGATATGAAATTCTGGGTTTAAAATTCTTTTCTTTAAGAACGTTGAATATTGGCCCCCACTCTCTTCTGGCTTGTAGAGTTTCTGCCGAGAGATCTGCTGTCAGTCTGATGGGCTTCCCTTTGTGGGTAACCCGACCTTTCTCTCTGGCTGCCCTTAAGATTTTTTCCTTCATTTCAACTTTGGTGAATCTGGCAATTATGTGTCTTGGAGTTGCTCTTCTGGAGGAGTATCTTTGTGGCGTTCTCTGTATTTCCTGAATTTGAATGTTGGCCTGGCCTGCTAGGTTGGGGAAGTTCTCCTGGATGATATCCTGTAGAGTGTTTTCCAATTTGGTTCCATTTTCCCCCTCACTTTCAGGCACCCCAATCAGACGTAGATTTGGTCTTTTGACATAATCCCATACTTCTTGCAGGCTTTGTTCATTTCTTTTTCTTCTTTTTTCTTTTGGTTTCTCTTCTCGCTTCATTTCATTCATTTGATCCTCAATCGCTGATACTCTTTCTTCCAGTTGATCGAGTCGGTTACTGAAGCTTGTGCATTTGTCACGTATTTCTCGTGTCATGGTTTTCACCTCTGTCATTTCGTTTATGACCTTCTCTGCATTAATTAGTCTAGCTGTCAATTCTTCCACTTTTTTTTCAAGATTTTTAGTTTCTTTGCGCTGGGTACGTAATTCCTCCTTTAGCTCTGAGAGGTTTGATGGACTGAAGCCTTCTTCTCTCATCTCATCGAAATCATTCTCTGACCAGCTTTGATCCGTTGCTGGCGATGGGCTGTGCTCCTTTGCAGGAGGAGATGCGCTCTTATTTTTTGAATTTCCAGCTTTTCTGCCCTGCTTTTTCCCCATCTTTGTGGTTTTATCTGTCACTGGTCTTTGATGATGGTGACGTACTGATGGGGTTTTGATATAGGTGTCCTTCCTGTTTGATAGGTTTCCTTCTGACTGTCAGGACCCTCAGCTATAGGTCTGTTGGAGATTGCTTGAGGTCCACTCCAGACCCTGTTTGCCTGGGTATCAGCAGCAGAGGTTGCAGAAGATAGAATATTGCTGAACAGCGAGTGCACCTGTCTGATTCTTGCTTTGGAAGCTTCCTCTCAGGGGTGTACTCCACCCTGTGAGGTGTGGGGTGTCAGACTGCCCCTAGTGGGGGATGTCTCCCAGTTAGGCTACTCAGGGGTCAGTGACCCACTTGAGCAGGCAGACTGCCCCTTCTCAGATCTCAACCTCC
>NW_022333670.1:0-1016 GCF_002776525.5 Piliocolobus tephrosceles | reverse complement strand
CTCTGCTTGTCTGTTACTGGTGTATAAGAATGCTTGTGATTTTTGCACATTAATTTTGTATCCTGAGACTTTGCTGAAGTTGCTTATCAGCTTAAGAAGATTTTGGGCTGAGACGATGGGGTTTTCTAAATACACAATCATGTCATCTGCAAACAGGGACAATTTGACTTCTTCTTTTCCTAACTGAATACCCTTGATTTCTTTCTCTTGCCTGATTGCCCTAGCCAGAACTTCCAACACTATGTTGAATAGGAGTGGTGAGAGAGGGCATCCCTGTCTTGTGCCAGTTTTCAAAGGGAACTTTTCCAGTTTTTGCCCATTCAGTATGATATTAGCTGTGGGTTTGTCATAAATAGCTCTTATTATTTTGAGGTACGTTCCATCAATACCGAATTTATTGAGCGTTTTTAGCATGAAGGGCTGTTGAATTTTGTCAAAAGCCTTTTCTGCATCTATTGAGATAATCATGTGGTTCTTGTCTTTGGTTCTGTTGATATGCTGGATTATGTTGATTGATTTGCGAATGTTGAACCAGCCTTGCATCCCAGGGATGAAGCCCACTTGATCATGGTGGATAAGCTTTTTGATTTGCTGCTGAATCTGGTGTGCCAGTATTTTATTGAGGATTTTTGCATCGATGTTCATCAAGGAGATTGGTCTAAAATTCTCTTTTTTTGTTGTGTCTCTGCCAGGCTTTGGTATCAGGATGATGCTGGCCTCATAAAATGAGTTAGGGAGGATTCCCTCTTTTTCTATTGATTGGAATAGTTTCAGAAGGAATGGTACCAGCTCCTCCTTGTACCTCTGGTAGAATTCAGCTGTGAATCCATCTGGTCCTGGGCTTTTTTTGGTGGGTAGGCTATTAAATGTTGCCTCAATTTCAGAGCCTGCTATTGGTATTTTCAGGGATTCAACTTCTTCCTGGTTTAGTCTTGGGAGAGTGTAAGTGTCCAGGAAATTATCCATTTATTCTAGATTTTCTAGTTGATTTGCGTAGAGGTGTTTATAGTATTCTC
>NW_022333669.1:0-1010 GCF_002776525.5 Piliocolobus tephrosceles | reverse complement strand
ATTAAAAAGTCAGGAAACAACAGGTGTTGGAGAGGATGTGGAGAAATAGGAACACTTTTACACTGTTGGTGGGATTGTAAACTAGTTCAACCATTATGGAAAACAGTATGGCGATTCCTCAAGGACCTAGAACTAGATGTACCATATGACCCAGCCATCCCACTACTGGGTATATACCCAAAGGATTATAAATTATGCTACTACAAAGACACATGCACACGTATGTTTATTGCGGCACTATTCACAATAGCAAAGACTTGGAATCAACCCAAATGTCCATCAGTGACAGACTGGATTAAGAAAATGTGGCACATATACACCATGGAATAGTATGCAGCCATAAAAAAGGATGAGTTTGCGTACTTTGTAGGGACATGGATGCAGCTGTAAACCATCATTCTTAGCAAACTATCACAAGAAGAGAAAACCAAACACCGCATGTTCTCACTCATAGGTGGGAACTGAACAATGAGCTCACTTGGACTCGGGAGGGGGAACATCACACACTGGGGCCTATCATGGGGAGGGGGGAAGGGGGAGGGATTGCATTGGGGAGTTATACCTGATATAAATGATGAATTGATGGGTGCTGACGAGTTGATGGGTGCAGCACACCAACATGGCACATGTATACATATGTAACAAACCTGCACATTATGCACATGTACCCTAGAACTTAAAGTATAATAATAAAAAAAAAAAGATGAGAAAAAAAAAAAAGAAAGATTTATCTCTGTGTGATGAATACATCACAAGGCTGTTTCACAGTTTCTTTCTAGTTTTTCTCGGGGGATGTTTTGTTTTTAATAATAGGCTTCACTGGGCTCCCAAATGTCCCTTCACAGATTTTCCAAAAAGACTGTTTCCAACCTGCTGAAAGAAAATAATTATTTAAGTTGTGAGATAAATGCACACAATGCAATACAGTTTCACAGATAGTTTTACTAGTTTTTATCAGGAGATATTATGTTTTTCACTCTAGGCTTCACTGGGCTCCCAAGTATCCCTTC
>NW_022333668.1:0-2186 GCF_002776525.5 Piliocolobus tephrosceles | reverse complement strand
AGACAAAAACTGGAAAGAAGATTTCTGTGAAACTGCTTTGTGTTACATATATTTATTCATCTCCCATAGTTAAAACTTTAATTATATTATGCAGTTTGGAAAATCCGTCATGCACAGATCCATGAAGGGACATTCGGGAACACTTCAGGCCTACGGTGAAGGAGGAGATATCTTCAGATAAAAACTGGAGAGAAGCATTCTGAGAAATTATTTTGTGATGTATGCACTCCACACAGGGAGTTTTACCTCTTTTCTCACAAGGCAGTTTTTGAACACTGTTTCTGTGAATCCGAAAAAGTGATGCTTCAGAACGCATTGAGGACTATGGCGAATAGTGAAACATACTGAAATAAAATTGAGGAAGAAACACTCCAGAATCTGCTCTCTGATATGTGCATTCTCTTCACAGGGTTAATGCTTACTCTATGTTGCCCAGTTTCGAAACTCTGTGTTCAAAGAATCTGTGAAGGGATATTTAGTGACGCCTGGAGGCTTGTGGTGAGTGAGGAAACCCCTTCCGATGAAACCTGCAGAGAAACATTCTGAGCCACTGCTTTGTGATGTGTGTATTAGTCTAATAGAGTCAATCCATTCTTCGGATTGAGAAGGTTGAAATCACCGTTTTTGTGGAATCTGAATAAGCACATTTGGGAACGATCCTTAGAATATGGAGGAAGAAATACCCTCAGTAACTGTTACTTGGTAACTGTTTCCTAGGAATCCAAGGGATGTAAAGGACCTCTTCAAGGAGAACTACAAACCACTGCTCAGTGAAATAAAAGAGGACACAAACAAATGGAAGAACATACCATGCTCATGGATAGGAAGAATCAATATTGTGAAAATGGCCATACTGCCCAAGGTTATTTGTAGATTCAATGCCATCCCCATCAAGCTACCAATGAGTTTCTTCACCGAATTGGAAAAAACTGCTTTAAAGTTCATATGGAACCAAAAAAGAACCCTCATTGCCAAGACAATCCTAAGTCAAAAGGACAAAGCCGGAGGCGTCACGCTACCTGACTTCAAACTATACTACAAGGCTACAGTAACCAAAACAGCATGGTACTGGTACCAAAACAGAGATATAGACCAATGGAACACAACAGAGTCCTCAGAAATAATACCACACATCTACAGCCATCTGATCTTTGACAAACCTGAGAGAAACAAGAAACGGGGAAAGGATTCTCTATTTAACAAATGGTGCTGGGAAAATTGGCTAGCCATAAGTAGAAAGCTGAAACTGGATCCTTTCCTTACTCCTTATACGACGATTAATTCAAGATGGATTAGAGACTTAAATGTTAGACCTATTACCATAAAAACCCTAGAAGAAAATCTAGGTAGTACCTTTCAGGACATAGGCATGGGCAAGGACTTCATGTCTAAAACACCAAAAGCAACGGCACCAAAGCAGAAATTGACAAATGGGATCTAATTAAACTAAAGAGCTTCTGCACAGCAAAAGAAACTACCATCAGAGTGAACAGGCAACCTACAGAATGGGAGAAAATTTTTGCAATCTACTCATCTGACAAAGGGCTAATTTCCAGAATCTACAAAGAACTCAAACAAATATACAAGAAAAAAACAAACAACCCCATCAAAAAGTGGGGAAAGGATATGAACAGACATTTCTCAAAAGAAGACATTCATACAGCCAACAGACACATGAAAAAATACTCATCATCACTCGCCATCAGAGAAATGAAAATCAAAACCAAAATGAGATACCATCTCACACCAGTTAGAATGGCAATCATTAAACAATCAGGAAACAACAGGTGTTGGAGAGGATGTGGAGAAATAGGAACACTTTTACACTGTTGGTGGGATTGTAAACTAGTTCAACCATTATGGAAAACAGTATGGCAATTCCTCAAGGATCTAGAACTAGATGTACCATATGACCCAGCCATCCCACTACTGGGTATATACCCAAAGGATTATAAATTATTCTATTTCAAAGACACAATCACACGTATGTTTATTGCGGCACTATTCACAATAGCAAAATCATGGAATCAACCCAAATGTCCATCAGGGACAGACTGGATTAAGAAAATGTGGCACATATACACCATGGAATACTATGCAGCCATAAAAAAGGATGAGTTTGCGTCCTTTGTAGGGACATGGAAACCATCATTCTTAGCAACCTATCACAAGAAGAGAAAACCAAA
>NW_022333667.1:0-1291 GCF_002776525.5 Piliocolobus tephrosceles | reverse complement strand
TTGCTTTTGGTGTTTTAGACATGAAGTCCTTGCCCATGCCTATGTCCTGAATGGTACTACCTAGATTTTCTTCTAGGGTTTTTATGGTATTAGGTCTAACATTTAAGTCTCTAATCCATCTTGAATTAATCTTCGTATAAGGAGTAAGGAAAGGATCCAGTTTCAGCTTTCTACTTATGGCTAGCCAATTTTCCCAGCACCATTTATTAAATAGGGAATCCTTTCCCCATTTCTTGTTTCTCTCAGGTTTGTCAAAGATCAGATGGCTGTAGATGTGTGGTATTATTTCTGAGGACTCTGTTCTGTTCCATTGGTCTACATCTCTGTTTTGGTACCAGTACCATGCTGTTTTGGTTACTGTAGCCTTGTAGTATAGTTTGAAGTCAGGTAGCCTGATGCCTCCAGCTTTGTCCTTTTGACTTAGGATTGTCTTGGCAATGCGGGCTCTTTTTTGGTTCCATATGAATTTTAAAGCAGTTTTTTCCAATTCTGTGAAGAAACTCATTGGTAGCTTGATGGGGATGGCATTGAATCTATAAATAACCTTGGGCAGTATGGCCATTTTCACGATATTGATTCTTCCTATCCATGAGCATGGTATGTTCTTCCATTTGTTTGTGTCCTCTTTGATTTCACTGAGCAGTGGTTTGTAGTTCTCCTTGAAGAGGTCGTTTACATCCCTTGTAAGTTGGATTCCTAGATATTTTATTCTCTTTGAAGCAATTGTGAATGGAAGTTCATTCATGATTTGGCTCTCTGTTTGTCTGTTACTGGTGTATAAGAATGCTTGTGATTTTTGCACATTAATTTGCAAAAGTTTGCTGAAGTTGCTTATCAGCTTAAGGAGATTTTGGGCTGAGCCAATGGGGTTTTCTAAATATACAATGATGTCATCTGCAAACAGGGACAATTTGCCTTCTTCTTTTCCTAACTGAATACCCTTGATTTCTTTCACTTGCCTGATTGCCCTAGCCAGAACTTCCAACACTATGTTGAATAGGAGTGGTGAGAGAGGGCATCCCTGTCTTGTGCCAGTTTTCAGAGGGAATTTTCCAGTTTTTGCCCATTCAGTATGATATTGGCTGTGGGTTTGTCATAAATAGCTCTTACTATTTTGAGGTACGTTCCATCAATACCGAATATATTGAGCGTTTTTAGCATGAAGGGCTGTTAAATTTTCTGCATCTATTGAGATAATCATGTGGTTCTTGTCTTTGGTTCTGTTTATATGCTGGATTACATTTATTGATTTGCGAATGTTGAACCAGCCTTGCATCCCAGGGATGAAGCC
>NW_022333666.1:0-1197 GCF_002776525.5 Piliocolobus tephrosceles | reverse complement strand
TCTCTGATGGTAGTTTGTATTTCTGTGGGGTCGGTGGTGATATCCCCATTATCATTTTTTATTGCGTCTATTTGATTCCTCTCTCTTTTCTTCTTTATTAGTCTTGCTAGCGGTCTGTCAATTTTGTTGATCTTTTCAAAAAACCAACTCCTGGATTCATTGATTTTTTGGAGGGTTTTTTGTGTCTCTATCTCCTTCAGTTCTGCTCTGATCTTAGTTATTTCTTGCCTTCTGCTAGCTTTTGAATGTGTTTGCTCTTGCCTCTCTAGTTCTTTGAATTGTGATGTTAGAGTGTCAATTTTAGATCTTTCCTGCTTTCTCTTGTGGGCACTTAGTGCTGTAAATTTCCCTCTACACACTGCTTTAAATGTGTCCCAGAGATTCTGGTATGTTGTATCGTTGTTCTCATTGGTTTCAAAGAACATCTTTATTTCTGCTTTCATTTCGTTATGTATCCAGTAGTCATTCAGGAGCAGGTTGTTCAGTTTCCATGTAGTTGAGCGGTTTTGATTGAGTTTCTTAGTTCTGAGTTCTAGTTTGATTGCACTGTGGTCAGAGAGACAGTTTGTTATAATTTCTGTTCTCTTACATTTGCTGAGGAGTGCTTTACTTCCAATTATGTGGTCAATTTTGGAATAAGTGCGATGTGGTGCTGAGAAGAATGTATATTCTGTTGACTTGGGGTGGAGAGTTCTATAGATGTCTATTAGGTCCGCTTGGTGCAGAGATGAGTTCAATTCCTGGATATCCTTGTTAACTTTCTGTCTCGTTGATCTGTCTAATGTTGACAGTGGAGTGTTGAAGTCTCCCATTATTATTGTATGGGAGTCTAAGTCTCTTTGTAAGTCTCTAAGGACTTGCTTTATGAATCTGGGTGCTCCTGTATTGGGTGCATATATATTTAGGATAGTTAGCTCTTCCTGTTGAATTGATCCCTTTACCATTATGTAATGGCCTTCTTTGTCTCTTTTGATCTTTGATGGTTTAAAGTCTGTTTTATCAGAGACTAGGATTGCAACCCCTGCTTTTTTTTGTTCTCCATTTGCTTGGTAGATCTTCCTCCATCCCTTTATTTTGAGCCTATGTATGTCTCTGCATGTGAGATGGGTCTCCTGAAGACAGCAGACTGATGGGTCTTGACTCTTTATCCAGTTTGCCAGTCTGTGTCTTTTAATTGGAGCATTTAGTCCATTTACA
>NW_022333662.1:0-4260 GCF_002776525.5 Piliocolobus tephrosceles | reverse complement strand
GAAAAACCAAATATCATGTAATAAAAGCTAGAAAGAAGCTAACTGTGAAACTTCTTTATAATTTGTGAATTCAGCTCATGGAGTTAAACTTTTTTTTGATTCAGCAGGTCTGAAACATTCTTTTCTTTCTTTTTAGAATATGTGAAGGAATCTTTCAGAATCCAATGAGGACTATAGTTAAAATCTGAATATCCCATGAAAAAAAACTAGAAGAAAAGCTGTCTGTGAAACTACTTTGTGATGTGTGGATACAGCTAACAGAGTTAAACATTTTCTTTGATTCATCAGCTTGGAAACACTCTTTTTGTAGTACCTGCCTAGGGACATTTCAAAGCCATTTTAGGAATATATTGAAAAGCTGAATATCTTCTGACAAAAACTAGAAAGAAGGTATCTGTGAAACTGATTAGTGATGTGTGGATTCAGCTCACAGAGTTAAACCTTTGTTTTGATTCAGCAGCTTGGAAACACTCCTTTTGTAGAATCTGTGATGTGACATTTCAAAGCCCACTGAGGCCTATAGTGAGAAATGGAGTATCCCATGACAAAAACTAGAAAGAAGGTATCTCTGAAACTGTTTCATGATGTATGCATTCATCTCACAGAGTTCAACCTTTTCTTTTATTCCATAGGTTGGAAAAACTCTTTTTGTAGAATCTACAAATGGACATTTCAGAGCCCACTGAGGCTAATAGTGAAAAACCAAATATCTCGTGATTAAAAACTAGAAAGGATCTAGGTTAAACAACTATGTAATGTGTGCATTTAGCTCACAGACATAAAAGTTTCTTTTGATCCAGCAGGTTGGAAATATATTTTAGTATATTCCACGAAGAGACAATTTGGAGTCCAATGAGGCCTACAGTGAAAAACTGAATATCCCACGATACACACTAGAAAGAAACTATAAGTGAAACTACTGTGTGATGTGTGGATTCAACTCACAGAGTTAAACTTTTCTTTTGATTCAGTAGGTTGCTAACACTCTTTCTGTAGAATCTGTGATGGGACATATCAAAGCCCACTGAGGCCTCTAGTTAAAAACCAAAACTCCCACAATAAAAACTCGAAGAAAACTATCTTAGAAACTGTTTTGTGATGTGTGTATTTACCTCACAGAGTTAAACTTTTTTTTTTTTTTTTTTTTTTTAATTCAGCTGGTTGGAAACACTCTTTTAGGATCTGCAAAGGAACATTTCATAGTCCAATGTGGTTTATAATGAAAAACCAAATATCCCAAGGTAAAAACTAGAAGGAAGCTATCTGTGAAAGTATATTGTGATGTGTGGATTCAGCTCACAGATTTAAACCTTTCTTTTGATTCAGCAAGTTGGAAACACTCTTTTTGTAGAATCTGCAAAGGGACACTTCAGAGCTCACAGCGGCCTATAGTGAAAACCAGAATATCTTTTGAAAAAAACTAGAAAGAAGTTATCTATGAAATTGCTTTGTGATGTGCGCATTCAGCTCACACAATTAAACGTTTCTTTTGATTCAGCATATTGGAAACACACTTTTTGTAGAGTCTGTGAATAAACACTTCGGCACTCACTTAGTCCTAAAGTGAAACAAGAATACCTCATGATAAAAACTGTAAATAATCTATCTGTGAAATTGCTTTGTGATGTGTGCATACAGCTCACAGAGGTAAACCTTTCTTTTGATTCAACAGGCTGGAAACACTTTTTCGTATAATCTACAAAAGGACATTTCAGATTCAGTAAGGCCTATATTGAAAAAGCAAATATCCCACTATAAACATTGAAAATAAGCTATCTGTGAAACTGCTTTGTGATATGTGGATTTAGCTCACAGAGTTAAACCTTGCTTTTGATTCAGCATGTTGAAAATGCTCTTTTTGTAGAATCTACCAAGTGACATTTCAGAGCCCACCGAGGCCTATAGTGAAAATCCAAAACTCCTACCATAAAAACTACAAAGGAACTATCTTTGAACCTGCTTGTGATGTGTGCATTTTGCTCACAGACTTTTAACTTTCTTTTGATTTAGAAGATTGGAAACACACTCTTCATAGAATCTGCGAAGGGATATTTCATAGTCCACTTAGCTCTATAGTGAAAAACTGAATATCCCACAGTGGAAACAAGAAAGAAGTTATATGTGAAACTGCATTCTGATGTGTGGATTCAGCTCACATAGTTATTTCTTTTTATTATTCAGTAGGTTGGAAACACTCTTTTTGTAGAATCTGCGATGGGACGTTTTGGATCCCACTGACACCTATAGTGAAAAGCCAAATACGTCACAATGAAAACAACAAATGTTCTGAAGTGTGGATTCAGCTCATAGAATTAAATTTTTCTTTTGATTGAGCCACGTGGAAACCCTCTTGTAGGATCTGTGAAGGAATACTTGGGAGCCGACTAGGCCTATAGAATAAAACTAAATATCCTGTGATAAAAACTAGAAAAAAGCTTTCTGTGAAATGGTTTTGTGATATTTGCATTCAGTTTACAGAGTTAAAACTTACTTTTGATTCAGTAATTTGGAAACACTCTCTTTGTAGAATCTGCAATGGGATATTTCAGAGCCCACTGAGGCCTATAGTGAAAAACAGAATATCCCATGATAAAAACTAGAAAGAAGCTATCTGTGAAATCGCTTAGTGATATGTGGATTCAATTCACAGATTTAAACCATTCTTTTGATTCAGCACGTTGAAAACACTCTTTTTGTAAAATCTACAAGAAGACATTTCAGAGCTCACTGAGGCCTCTAGTGAAACACAGAATATTCCGTGATGAAAACCAAAAAGAAACTGTGAAACTGCTTTGTGATGTGTGAATTCAGATCACTGATATAAACCTATCTATTGATTCAGCAGCTTTATACACTCTTCTTGTAGAATCTGTAAAGGGACATTTCAAAGCCCAGTGAGGCCTATAGTGAAAACCCAATATCCATCAATTAAAACTAGAAAGAAATTATCTGTGAAACTGCTTTATGATAAGTGGATTCATATCACCAAATTAAACCTTTCTTTTGATTCAGAAAGTTGGAAGCACTCTTTTTGTAGAATCTGTGAAGAAACATTTTGGAGCCCACTTAGGCCTATAGTGGAAATCCAAATATTCAACGATAAAAACTAGTATGAAGCTATGCGTGAAACTGGTTTGTAATGTGTGCATTCACTTCACAGAGGTAAAACATTCTTTTGATTCAGCAGGTTAAAAATACTTTTTGTAGAATCTGTGAATAGATATTTCAAGCCAACTGAGGCCTATACTGAAAACATGAATACCTTGTGATAAAAACTAAAAGAAGTTATTTGTGAAACTTCTTTGTATTTTGTGGATTCAGCTAACAGAGATAAACCTTTATTTTGATTCAACAGGTTGGAAGCACTTTTTTTGTAGAATTAGCAAAGAAACATTTTGGAACCCACAGAGACTTACAGTGAAAAACTGACTATCCCATGATAAAAACTAGAAAGAAGCTATGTGCGAAACTGTTGTGATGTGTGGACTCATCTCACAGAGTTAAACCTTTATTTTGATTCAGCAGTTTGGAAACCCTCTTTTTGGACATTTTGGATTCCACTCTGGCCTATAGTGAAAATCTGAATATCCTGCAAAATAAACTAGAAAGAAGTTACCTGTCCAACTGCTTTGTGATGTGTGGATTCAGCTCAGAGAGTTAAACCTTTCTTTTGATTCAAAAGGTTGGAAACACTCTCTTTGTAGAATCTATGAAGGGACATTTCAGTGCCCACTGATGCCTACAGTGAAAAACTGAATGTCCCACAATAAAAACTAGAAAGAAGCCATGTATGAAACTGTTTTATGATGTGTGCATTCAGTTCACAAAGATAGAACATTCTTTCCATTCAGCAGATTGGAAACACTCTTTTTGTAGAATCTGCAAGTGGACATTTCGGAGCCCACTGTTGAGGCCTTTAGTGAAAAACTGAATATCTCACGAAAAAAAGATAGAAGTTCTCTGTGAAACCGCTTTGTGATGTGTGGATTCATCTCACAGAGTCAAACTTTCCTTTTGATTCAGCAGGCTGGTAACACTGTTTTTGTAGAATCTGTGAAATAACATCTCCCAGAAATGGACATTTCATAGAAGTGTTAAGCAGAGTGGAGAAGGAGCGAGCCATGAGCTTGTGCTGGATCCTCCAGAAAGGTGTCTAACTTTCCATGAGCCCCATGGGCACCCCCCCAGTTGGAAGCTAGAGCCCTGGGCCTTGGCCCAAAGCGCCTGTGTCTGTCACGGAAGCCCCCATGGATGGTGGCA
>NW_022333660.1:0-37690 GCF_002776525.5 Piliocolobus tephrosceles | reverse complement strand
TGGGAGTGCATTGAGGCCCATGGTGAAAGCGGAAGTATTCTCAGATAAAAACTAAAAAAAATATTTCTGAGAAATTGCTTTCTGATGTGTGAGTTAATCACAAAAAGATTCATCATTCCCTTCTTGCAGCAGTTTCCTAACACTCTTCTTGTGGAATGTGCAAAGTAATATTTGGGAGCTCATTGAGGGCTATGGTGAAAAAGGAAATATCCTCAGATAAAAACTGGAACGAAGCATTCTGAGAAACTCCATTGTGACCTGTGAATACAACTCACAGAGTTACACTTTCTTTTTTATTGATCCGTTTGCTAACACTCTTTTCTTGAAATCTGCATGGGGATATTTCTTAGCACAATGAAGCTGACGGAGACAAAGGAAATATCCTCAAATAAAAACTAGAAAATAGCTTTCTGAGAAACTTCTTTGTGATATGTGAATTCATCTCACCGAGTTACAACTTTGTCTTCAGGAAGCAGTTGGCTAACACTGTTGTCGTGGAATCTGCAAAGTGATATTTGGGATCGTATGGAGGCCAATGGTGAAAACGGAAATATCCTCACATAAAATCTGGAGAGAAGCTTTCCGATAAATTGCTTTGTGATTTCTGAATTCATCACAAAGTCATTCACCTTTCCCTTCTTGTAGCAGTTTGCTAACAGTGTTTTCATGGAATATGCAAAGAGATATACGGCAGCGCTTTGAGGCCTATGGTGAAAATGGAAATATCCTCAGATAATACCTAGAAAGAAGCTTTCTCAGAAGTTGCTTTCTGATGTGTGAACACATAACACAGAGATTCACTTTTCCCTTCTTGCAGCAGTTTCCTAACACTGTTATCATGGATTCTGGCAAGTGATATTTGGGAGCTCATTGAGGGCTGCATGAAAAAGGAAATATCCTCAAATAAAAACTGGAAAGAAGCATTCTGAGAAACTGCATCGTGACATGTAGATGCAACTCACAGAGTTACACTTTCCTTTTCATTCATACCTTTGATAAGACTATTTTCTTGAAATCTGCATTGGGATATTTCTTAGTGCAATGAAGCTGATGGTGACAAAGGAGATATCCTCAGATAAAAAATAGAAAGTAGCTTTCTGAGAAACTTCTTTGTGACATGTGAATTCATCTCACTGAGTTACAACTTTGTCTTCACGAAGCAGTTTGCTAACACTGTTGTCATGGAATCTGCAAAGTGATATTTGGGAGCTCATTGAGGGCTATGGGGAAAAAGGATATATCCTTAGATTAAAAATGGAAAGAAGGATTCTGGGAAACTGCATTATGATGTGTGAATGCAACTCACAGAGTTACACTTTTCTCTTCAGAGATCAGTTTGCTAACACAGTTTTCTTGAAATCTGCAATTGGATACTTCTGAGAGCAATGAGGCTTACTGTGGGAAAGGAAATATCCTCAGACAAAAACTACAAAGAAGGTCTCTTAGAAAGGTCTTTGGGATGTGTCAATTCATCTGACAGAGATACACTTACGTTTCATGGAGCAGTCGATCTACACTTTCTTTGAGGAAGCTGAGAAGTGATACTTTGCATCGCATTGAGGCCCACGCTGTTACAGGAAATATTCTCAGTAAAAAAGGTGAAAGAATCTTTGTTACAAACTTCTTTGTGGTAAGTGAATTCATCTCAAAGAGTAACAACTTAGTCTTCATGAAGCAGTTTGCTAACAGTGTTTTCGTGGAATATGCAAAGTGATATTTTGGAGCGCATTGAGGCCTACCATGAAAACGGAAATATCCTCAGATAATAACTAAAAGGAGCTTTCTCAGAAGTTGCTTTCTGACGTGTGAATTCATAACACACAGATTCACTTTTCCGTTCTTGCAGCAGGTTCCTAACACTGTTGTCGTGGATTCTGCCAAGTGATATTTGGGAGCCCAATGAGGGTTATGGTGAAAAAGGAAATATCCTCAGATAAAAACTGGAAGGAAGTGTTCTGAGAAACTGCATTGTGAGCTGTGAATAAAACTCACAGAGTTACACTTTTCGTTTCATTGATCCATTTGCTAACACTCTTTTCTTGAAATCTGCATTGGGATATTTCTTAGCACAATGAAGCTGATGGAGACAAAGGAAATATCCTCAAATAAAAACTAGAAAGTCACTTTCTGAGAAACTTCTTTGTGACATGTGAATTCAACTCACCGAGTTACAAGTTTGTCTTCACGAAGCAGTTTGCTAACACTGTTGTCATGGAATCTGCAAAGTGATATTTGGGAGCACATGGAGGCCCATGGTGAAAACGGAAATTTCCTCAGATAAAATCTAGAAAGAAGATTTCTGAAATATTCCTTTGTTATTTGTGAATTAATCACAATGACATTCACATTTCCGTTCTTGTAGCAGTTTGCTAACAGTGTTTTCGTGGAATCTGCAAAGTGATATTTGGGAGTGCATTGAGGCCTATGGTGAAAATGGATATATCCTCAGATAATAACTAGAAAGAAGCTTTCTTAGAAATTTCTTTGTGATGTGTCAATTCATCTCACAGAGCTACACTTATGTTTCATGGAGCAGTCGATTAACACTGTCTTTGAGGAACCTGAGAAGTGCTACCTTGGATCGCATTGAGGCCTACGCTGTTACAGAAAATATCCTCAGTTAAAAACGTGAAAGAAGCTTTGTTTCAAACCTCTTTGTGATATGTGAATTCATCTCACAGAGTAACAACTTAGTCTTCATGAAGCAGTTTCCTAATAGTGTTTTCATGGAATCTGTAAAGTGATATTTGGGAGCGCATTGAGGCCTATGGTGAAAATGGAAATAACCTCAGATAATAACCAGGAAGAAGCTTTCTCAGAAGTTGTTTTCTGATGTGTGAATTCATAATACACAGATTCACTTTTCCCTTCCTGCATTAGGTTACTAACACTGTTGTCGTGGATTCTGCCAGGTGATATTTGGGAGATAGTTGAGGGCTATGGTGAAAAAGAAAATATCGCCAGATAAAAACTGAAAAGAGGCATTCTTAGAAACTGCCTTGTGACCTGTGGATGCAACTCACAGAGTTACACTTTCCTTTTCATGGATCCGTTGCTAAGACTCTTTTCTTACAATCTGCTTTGGGATATCTCTAAGCCCAATGAAGTTGACGGTGAGAAAGGAAGTATCCTCAAGGAAAAACTAGAAAGTAGCTTTCTGAGAAACCTCTTTGTGACATGTGAATTCATCTCACCGAGTTACTACTTTGTCTTCACAAAGCACTTTGCTAACACTGTTGCCGTGGAATCTGCAAAGTGATATTTGGGAGCTCATTGAGGGCTACGGTGAAAAAGGAAATATCCTCCAAGAAAAACCGGAATGAAGCTTTCTGAGAAACTGCTTTGTGATGTGTGAATTCATTTCAAAGTGTTACACCACTGTTTCCCGGAGGAGTCTGCTAGCACTGACTTTGTGAAAACCCAGAAGTGATGTCGTGGATATCGTTGAATCCCGTGGTGAATAATGAAACACCTTCAGATAAATCTGCAGAGAAGCCTTCTCAGAAACTTCTTTGTTGTTGGTGAATTCAGCTCACAGGGTTAGATGACAGTTTTCATTCAGGAGCTTGATAACAGTGTTTTCGCAGAAACTACAATAAGACACATGGTGGTGCTTTGAGACCACAAATAACCTTAGCTAAAACAAGAAAGAAGATTTCTGAGAAACTGCTCTGTGATTTGTGAATTCAACTCACTGAGTTGCTCCTGTGTTTCGTGGAGCCGTTGGCTAGCCCTGTTTTTGTGGAATCTCAGAACTGATATTTAGGATCCCTTTGAAGACTATGGGTCCAAAGGAAATATCCTCCATTAACAATGAGGAAGAAGCCTTCTGAGAAACTTCAACGCGATCTGTGAATTCATCTCACAGAGTCACACCTTTCTCCTCATGAAGCCATTCGCCGAGACTGTTCTCGTGGAATTTGCAAAGTGATATTTGAGAGCCCAGTGAGGGTTATGGTGAAAAAGGAAATCTCCTCAGATAAAAACTGGAAGGAAGAGTTCAGAGAAACTGCATTGTGACCTGTGAATACAACCCACAGAGTTACACTTTCCTTTTCATTGATCCGTTTGCTAACAATCTTTTCTTGAAATCTGCATTGGGATATTTCTTAGCACAATGAAGCTGACGGTGACAAAGGAAATATCCTCAGATTAAAAACTAGAAAGTCGCTTTCTGAGAAACTTCCTTGTGACGTGTGTATTCATCTCACTGCGTTACAACTTTGTCTTCACGAAGCAGTTTGCTACCACTGTTGTTGTGGAATCCACAAAGTGATATTTGGGAGCTCCGTGAGGGCTATGGTGAAAAAGGAAATGTACTCAGAAAAAAACTGGAAAGAAGCATTCTGAGAAACTGCATTATGATGTGTGAATGCAACTCACCGAGTTACACTTTTGTCCTCAGAGATCAGTTTGCTAACACAGTTTTCTTGAAATCTGCAATTGGATACTTCTGAGTGCAATGAGCCTTAGAGTGACAAAGTAAATATCTTCAGACAAAAACTAGAAAGAAGCTTTCCTAGAAACTTCTTTGTGATGTGTCAATTCATCTCATAGAGTTACACTTACGTTTCATAGAGCAGTCCTTAAACACTGTCTTTGAGGACCCTGAGAAGTGCTACCTTGGATCGCATTGAGGCCTATGCTGTTACAGGAAATATCCTCAATTAAAAACATGAAAGAAGCTTTGTGACAAACTTCTTTATGATATGTGAATTCATCTCACAGAGTAACAATTTAGTCTTCATGAAGCAGTTTGCTAACAGTGTTTTCGTGGAATCTGCAAAGTGATATTTGGGAGTGCATTGAGGCCTATGGTGAAAACGGAAATATCCTCAGATAATAACCAGAAAGAAGTTTTCTCAGAAGTTGCTTTCTGATGTGTGAATTCATAACACACAGATTCACTTTTCCCTTCTTGCACCAGGTTCCTAACACTGTTATTGTGGATTCTGGCAAGTGATATTTGGTGGCTCAGAGAGGGCTATGGTGAAAAAGGAAATATCCTCAGATAAAAATTGGAAAGAAGCGTTTTGAGAAACTGCCTTGTGACATGTGGATGCAACTCACGGAGTTACCCTTTCCTTTTCATTATCCGTTGCTAAGACTCTTTTCTTGCAATCTGCATTGGGATATCTCTTAGTACAATGAAGCTGATGGTGAGAAAGGAAATGTTCTCAGAGAAACATTAAGTAGCTTTCTGAGAAACTTCTTTGTGACATGTGAATTCATGTCACCGTGTTACAACTTTGTCTTCACGAAACAGTTTGCTAACACTGTTGTCATGGAATCCGCAAATTGATATTTGGGAGCTCATTGAGGGCTATGGTGAAAAAGAAAATATCCTCCGATAAAAACAAAAAAGAACTAGAAAGTAGCTTTCTGAGAAATTTCTTTGTGACATGTGAATTCATGTCACTTAGTTACAATTTTGTCTTCACAAAGCAGTTTGCTAACACTGTTGTCGTGGAATCTGCAAAGTGATATTTGGGAGCTCATTGAGGGCTACGGTGAAAAAAGAAATATCCTCCGAGAAAAATCGGAATGAAGCTTTCTGAGAAACTGCTTTGTGATGTGTCAATTCATTTCAAAGTGTTACACCACTGTTTCATGGAGGAGTCTGCTACAACTGACTTTGTGGAACCCAGAAGTGATGTCTTGGATATGGTTGAATCCCATGGTGAATAATGAAATATCTTCAGACAAATCTGCAGAAAAGCCTTCTCAGAAACTTCTCTGTTGTCAGTGTATTCAGCTCACAGGGTTAGATGACTGTTCTCATTCAGAAGCTTGCTAACAGTGTTTTCACAGAAACTGCAATAAGACACACGGTGGTGCTCCGAGACCACAAATAACCTCAGCTCAAAGAAGAAAGAAGCTTTCTGAGAAACTGCTCCGTGATGTGAGAATTCAACTCACTGAGTTATGCCTGTGTTTCATGGAGCCGTTGGCTAGCCCTGTTTTTGTGGAATCTGAGAACTGATATTTCGGATCCCTTTGTAGACTATAGGGCAAAAGGAAATATCCTCCATTAAAAATGAGAAAGAAGCTTTCTGAGAAACTTCAGTGTGATCTGTGAATTCATCTCACAGAGTTACACCTTTCTCCTCATGAAGCCGTTTGCTGAGACACTTCTTGTGGAACTTGCAAAGTGATATTTGGGAGCCCAGTGAGGGTTATTGTGAAAAAGAAAATCTGCTCAGATAAAAACTGGAAGAAGCGTTCTGAGAAACTGCGTTGTGACCTGTGAATACAACTCACAGAGTTACACTTTCCTTTTCATTGATCCGTTTGATAACACTCTTTTCTTGAAATCTTCATTGGGATATTTCTTAGCGCAATGAAACAGATGGAGACCAAGGAAATATCCTCAAGTAAAAACTAGAAAGTCGCTATCTGAGAAACTTCTTTGTGATATGTGAATTCATCTCACCAACTTAAAAGTTTGTCTTCACAAAGCAGTTTGCTAACACTGTTGTTGTGGAATCTGCAAAGTGATATTTGAGAGCACATGGAAGCCCATGATGAAAACGGAAATATCCTCAGATAAAATCTAGAAAGAAGGTTTCTGAGAGATTGCATTGTGATTTTTGAATTCATCACAAAGACATTCACCTTTCCCTTCTTGTAGCAGTGTGCTAACAGTGTTTTCGTGGAATCTGCAAAGTGATATTTCAGAGCGCATTGAGGCGTATGTTGAAAACGGAAAAATCCTCAGATAATAACTAGAAAGAAGCTTTCTCAGAAGTTGCTTTCTGATGTGTGAATTCATAACACAGAGATTCTCTTTTCCCTTCTGGCAGCAGGTTCCTAACACTGTTGTCGTGGATTCTACAAAGTGATATTTGGGAGCTCATTGAGGGGTATGGTGAAAAAGGAAATATCCTCACATAAAAACTGGAAAGAAGCATTCTGAGAAACTGCCTTGTGACATGTGGATGCAACTCACAGAGTTACACGTTCCCTTTTATTGATCCCTTTGCTAAGACTTTTTTTAAAATCTGCATTGGGAAATCTCTTAGCGCAATGAAGCTGACGGCGACAAAGGAAATGTCCTCAGAGAAAATCTAGAAAGTAGCTTTCTGAGAGACTTCTTTGTGACATGTGAATTCATCTCACCAAGTTACAACTTTGTCTTCATGAAGCAGTTTGCTAACACTGTTGTCGTGAAATCTGCAAAGTGATATTTGGGATCACATTGAGGGCTATGGTGAAAAAGGAAGTATCCTCAGTTTCAAACCGGAAAGTAGCGTTCTGAGAAACTGAATTATGATGTGTGAATGCAACTCACAGAGTTACCATTTTCTTTTCAGAGATCAGTTTGCTAACACAGTTTTCTTGAAATCTGCAATTGGATACTTCTGAGCACAATGAGGCTTACAGTGACAAAGGAAATATCCTCAGACAAAAACTAGAAAGATGCTTTCTTAGAAACTTCTTTGTGATGTGCCAATTCATCTCACAGAGGTACACTTACGTTTCATGGAGCAGTCGATTAACAATGTCTTTGAGGAACCTGAGAAGTGCTACCTTGGATAGCATTGAGGCCTTTGCTGTTACAGGAAATATCCTCAATTAAAAACGTGAAAGAAGCTTTGTGACAAACTTCTTTGTGATGTGTGAATTCATCTCACAGAGTAACAACTTAGTCTTCATGAGGCAGTTTGCTAACAGTGTTTTTGTGGAATCTGCAGTGATATTTGGGACGGCATTGAGGCCTATGTTGAAAAGAGAAATATCCTCAAATAACTAGAAAGAAGCTTTCTCAGTAGTTGCTTTCTGATGTGTGAATTCATAACACAGAGATTCGCTTTTCCCTTCTTGAAGCAGGTTCCTAACACTGTTGTCATGGATTCTGCCAAGTGATATTTGGGAGCTCATTGAGGGGTATGGTGAAAAAGGAAATATCCTCAGATAAAAACTTGAAAGAAGCATTCTGAGAAACTGCCTTGTGACATGTGGATGCAACTCAGAGTTACACTTTCCTTTTCCTTTATCCCTTTGCTAAGACTCTTTTCTTAAAATCTGATTTGAGATATTTCTTAGTGCAATGAAGCTGACGGTGTCATAGGAGATATCCTCAGATAAAAACTAGAAAGTAGCTTTCTGAGAAACTTCTTTGTGACATGGGAATACATCTCACTGAGTTACAACATTGTCTTCATGAAGCAGTTTGCTAACACTGTTGTCATGGAATCTGCAAAGTGATATTTGGGATCTCATTGAAGGCTATGGTGAAAAAGAAAATATCCTCAGATTAAAACTAGAAAGAAGCGTTCTAAGAAACTGCATTATGATGTGTGAATGCAACTCACAGAGTTACACTTTTCTCTTCAGAGATCTGCTTGCTAACACAGTTTTCTTGAAATCTGCATTTGGATTCTTCTGAGCGCAATGAGGCTCATGGTGACAAAGGAAATATCCTCAGACAAAAACTAGAAAGAAGCTATCTTAGAAACTTCTTTGTGATGTGTTAATTCATCTCACAGAGGTACACTTACATTTCATGGAGCAGGCAAAAAACATTGTCTTTGAGGATCCTGAGAAGTGCTATCTTGGATCGCATTGGGGCCTAGGCTGTTACAGGAAATATCCTCATTTAAACACGTCAAAGAAGCTTTGTGACAAACTTCTTTGTGATATGAGAATTCATCTCACAGAGTAACAACTTATTCTTCATGAAGCAGTTTGCTAACAGTGTTTTTGTGTAATCTGCAAAGTGATATTTTGGAGCGCATTGAGGCTCATGGTGAAAAGGGAAATATCCTCAGAAAATAACTATAAAGAAGCTTTCTCAGAAGTTGCTTTCTGATGTGTGAATTCATAACACAGAGATTCACTTTTGTCTTCTTGCAGCAGGTTATTAACACTGTTGTCATGGATACTGCCAAGTGATATTTGGGAGCTCATTGAGGCCTGCAGTGAAAAAGGAAATATCCTCAGAAAAAAACTGGAAAAAAGCCTTCTGAGAAACTGCCTTGTGACATGTTGATGCAACTCACAGCGTTACACTTTCCTTTTCATTGATCCGTAGCTAAGACTCTTTTCTTGAAATATGCATTGGGATATCTCTTAGAACAATGAAGCTGACAGTGACAAAGGAAATATCCTCAAAGAAAAACTAGAAAGTAGCTTTCTGAGAAACTTCTTTGTGACATGTGAATTCATCTCACTGAGTTACAACTTTGTCTTCATGAAGCAGTTTGCTAACACTGTTGTCGTGGAATCTGCAAATTGATATTTGGGAGCTCTTTGAGGGCTATGGTGAAAAAGAAAATATCCTCCGAGAACAACCAGAATGAAGCTTTCTGAGAAATTGCTTTCTGATGTATGAATTCATTACAAAGTGTAACACCACTGTTTCGTGCAGGAGTATGCTAGCACTGACTTTGTGCAAGCTCAGAAGTGATGTCTTGGGTATCGTTGAATCTGATGGTGAATAATGAAATATCTTCAGACAAGTCTGCAGAGAAGCCTTCTCAGAAACTTCTTCGTTGTGGGTGAACTCTGTTCACAGGGGTAGTTGATTGTTTTGGTTCAGGAGTTTGCTAACAGTGTTTTCACAGAAACTGCAATAAGACACAGGGTGGTGCTCCGAGACCACAAATAACCTCACCTCAAAGAAGAAAGAAGCTCTCTGAGAAACTGCTCTGTGATGTGTGAATTCAACTCACTGAGTTGCTCCTGTGTTTCATGGAGCCGTTGGCTAGCCCTGTTTTTGTGGAATCTGAGAACTGATATTTCGGATCCCTTTGAAGACTATAGGGCCAAATTAAATATCCTCTGTTAAAAATGAGAAAGAAGCTTTCTGAGAAACTTCAGTGTGATCTGTGAATTCATCTCACAGAGTTACACCTTTCTCCTCATGAAGCCGTTCGCTGAGACTGTACTTGTGGAATTTGCAAGAAGATATTTGGGAGCCCAGTGAGGCTTATGGTGGAAAAGAAAATCACCTCAGATTACCATTGGAAGGAAGCGTTGTGAGAAACTGCATTTTGACTTGTGAATACAACTCACAGAGTTACACTTTCGTTATCATTGATCCGCTTGCTAACACTCTTTTCGTGAAATGTGCATTGGGTTATTTCTTAGTGCAATAAAGCTGACAGAGACAAAGGAAATATCCTCAAATGAAAACTAGAAAGTCGCTTTCCAAGAAACTTCTTTGTGATATGTGAATGCATCTCACCGAGTTACAACTTTGTCTTCAGGAAGCTATTTGCTAACTCTGTTGTCGTCGAATCTGCAAAGTGATATCTAGGAGCACATGGAGGCCCATGGTGAGAATGGAAATATCCTCAGATAAAATATAAAAAGAAGCTTCCTGAGAGATAGCTTTGTGATTTGTGAATTCATCACAAAGACTTTCACCTTTCCCTTCTTATAGCAGTTTGCTAACGGTGTTTTCGTAGAATCTGCAAAGTGATATTTGGGAGCACATTAAGTCCTATGGTGAAAATGAAAATATCCTCAGATATTAACTAGAAAGAAGCTTTCTCAGAAGGTGCTTTCGGATGTGTGAACACATAACACAGAGATTTACTTTTCCCTTCTTGCAGCAGGTTCCTAACACTGTTGTTGTGGACTCTGGGAAGTGATATTTGGGAGCTCATTGAAGACTGTGGTGAAAAAGGAAATATCCTCAGATAAAAACTGGAGTAAAGCGTTCTGAGAAACTGCCTTGTGACATGCGGATGCAACTCACAGAGTTACACTTTCCTTTTCATTGATCCATTGCTAAGACTCTTTCGTGAAACCTGCATTGGGATATCTCTTAGCGCAATGAAGCCGACGGTGACAAAGGAAATATTCTCAGAGAAAAAGTAGAAAGTAGCTTTATGAGAAACTTCTTTCTGACATGTGAATTCATCTTACAGAGTTACAAATTTGTCCTCAGGAAGCAGTTTGCTAACACTCTTTTCATGGAATCTGCAAAGTGATATTTGGGAGCCCATTGGATCAAATGGTGAAAAAGGAAATATCCTCAGATAATAACTAGAGAGAAACTTTATGAGAGATTGCTTTCTGGTGTGTGATTTCATCACAAAGAGTTCCGCCCTTCCCTTCTTGGTACAGTTTGCTAACACAGGTGTCGCGGATTCTGCAATGTGATACTTGGGAGCTCATTGAGGGCTATGGTGAAAAATAAAATATCCTCAGATAAAAACTGGAAAGAAGGCTTCTGAGAAACTGCATTGCGATGTGGGAATGAAACGCACAGAGTTACACGTTTCTCTTCAGTGATCAGTTTGCTAACACAGTTTTCTTGAAATCTGAAATGGGATACTTCTTAAGGCACCATTTACGGTGACAAAGGAAATATCCTCAGATATAAACTAGAAAGAAGCTTTCTTAGAAACTTCTTGTTTATGTATGAATTCATCTCACAGATTTACACTTATGTTTCATCGAGCAGTCCGTTAACACTGTCTTTGAGGAACATGAGAAGGGCTAATTTGGATCACATTATGGCCTACGCTGATAAAGGCAATATTCTCAGAGAAAAACTAGTAAGTAGCTTTATGAGAAACTTCTTTCTGACATGTGAATTCGTCTCACCGAGTTACAACATTGTATTCATGAACCAGTTTGCTAACACTCTTGTTATGGAAACTGCAAAGTGATATTTGGGAGCTCATTGGGCCCATGGTGAAAAAGGAAATATCCTCAGATAATAACTAGAGAGAAGATTTATGAGAGATTGCTTTCTGATGTGTGACTTCATCACACAGAGTTCCACCCTTCCTTCTTGGAACAGTTTGCTAATGCTGGTGTCGTGGATTCTGAAAAGTGATATTTAGGAGCTCATTGAGGGCTATGGTGAAAAAGGAAATATCTTCAGGTAAAAAGAGGAAAGAAGCCTTCTGAGAAACTGGATTGTGATGTGTGAATGCAACTCACAGAGTTACACGTTTCTCTTCAGTGATCAGTTTGCTAACACAGGTTTCTTGATATCTGCCATGGGATAGTTCTTAGCACACTGAAACTTACGGTGACAAAGGAAATATCCTCAGATGAAAACTAGAAAGAAGCTTTCTTAGAAACTTCTTGGTGATGTGTGAATTCATGTCACAGAGTTACACTTATGTTTCATGTAGCAGTCCGTTAACACTCTCTTTGAGGAACCTGAGAAGGGCTAATTTGGATCGCATTAAGGCCTATGCTGATAAAGAAAATATCATCCATCAAAAACGTGAGAGAAGCTTACTGAGAAACTTCTTTGTGATCTGTGAATTTTTCTCACAGAGTTACAACTTAGTTCTCAGGAAGCAGTTTGCTGACACTCTTTTCGTGGAATCTGCAAAGTGATATTTGGGAGCCCATTGGGTCAAACGGTGAAAAAGGAAATATCCTCAGATAATAACTAGTGGGAAGCTTTCTGAAAGATTGCTTTCTGATGTGCGACTTCATCACACAGAGTTCCACCCTTCCGTTCTTGGAACAGTTTGCTAACACGGGTGTTGTGGATTCTGCAAAGTGATACTTGGGAGCTGATTGAGGGCTATGGTTAAAAAGGAAATATCCTCAGATAAAAACTGGAAAGAAGCCTTCAGAGAAACTGCATTGCAATGTGTGAATGCAGCTCACAGAGTTACACGTTTCTCTTCAGTGATCAGTTTGCTAACACAGTTTTCTTGAAATCTGCAGTGGGATAGTTCTTAATGCAATGAAGCTTATGGTGACAAAGGAAATATCCTCAGATAAAAACTAGATAGAAGCTTTCTTAGAAACTTCTTCGTGATGTGTGAATTCATTTCACAGATTTACACTTATGTTTCATCGAGCAGTCCATTGACCCTATCTTTGAGGATCCTGAGAAGGGCTTCTTTGGATCGCATTGAGGCCTATGCTGAAAAAGGAAATACCATCAGTCAAATACGTGAGAGAAGCTTTCTGAGAAACTTCTTTGTGATCTGCGAATTCATCTCACAAAGTTACAACCTAGTCCTCAAGAAGCAGTTTGCTAACACTCTTTTCATGGAATCTGCAAAGCGATATTTGGGAGCCAATTGTGGCCCATGGTGAAAAAGGAAATATCTTCAGATAATAACTACAGAGAAGCTTTCTGATGGATTGCTTTCTGATGTGCGACTTCATCACACAGAGTTCCACCTTTCTGTTCTTGGAACAGTTTGCTAACACGGGTGTTGTGGATTCTGCAAAGTGATAATTGGGAGCTGATTGAGGGCTATGGTGAAAAAGGAAATATCCTCAGGTAAAAACTGGAAAGAAGCCTTCTGAGAAACTGCATTGCGATGTGTGAATGCAATTCACAGAGTTACATGTTTCACTTTAGTGATCAGTTTGCTAACACAGTTTTCTTGAAATCTGCAGTGGGATACTTCTTAGTGCAATGAAGGTTATGGTGACAAAGGAAATATCCTCAGATGAAAACTAGAAAGAAGCTTCCTTAGAACCTTCTTGGTGACGTGTGAATTCATCTCACAGTGTTACACTTATGTTTGCTGGAGCAGTCCATTAACACTGTCTTTGAGGAAGCTGAGAAGGGCTACATTGATCGCATTGAGGCCTATGCTGATAAACGAGGTATCATCAGTTAAGAACATGAAAGAAGTTTTCTGAGAAACTTCTTTGTGATCTGTGAATTCATCTCACAGAGTGTCAACTTACTCCTCAGGAAGAAGTTTGATAACACTCTTTTCATCGAATCTGCAAAGTAATATTTGGGAGCCCATTGCGGCCCATGGTGAAAAGGTAATATCCTCAGATAATAACTAGGGAGAAGTTTTCTGAGAGTTTGCTTTCTGATGTGTGACGTCATGACACAGAGTTCCTCCATTCCCTTCATAGAACAGTTTGCTAACACTGTTGTCGTGGATTCTGGGAAGTGATATTTGAGAGCTCATTTAGGGCTATGGTGAAAAAGGAAGTATCCTCAGATAAAAACTGGAAATAAGCCTTCTGAGAAACTGCATTGTGATGTGTGAATGCAACTCACAGCGTTACATGTTCATCTTCAGTGATCAGTTTGCTAACACAGTTTTCTTGAAATCTGCAATGGGTTACTTCTTAATGCAATGTAGCTTATGATGAGTAAGGAAATATCCTCAGATGAAAACTAGAAAGAAGCTTTGTTAGAAACTTCTTGGTGATGTGTGAATTCATCTGACAGAGTTACACTTACGTATCATGGAGCAGTCCGATGACACTGTCTTTGAGGAACCTGAGAGGGGCTACTTTGGATCGCATTGAGGCCTACGCTGATAAAGGAAATACCATCAGTCAGAACGTGAATGAACCTTTCTGAGAAACTTCTTTGTGATCTGTGAATTCATCTCACAGAGTTACAACTTAGTTTTCAGGAAGCAGTTTGCTGACACTCTTTTCGTGGAATCTGCAAAGTGATATTTGGGAGCCCATTGGGTCAAATGGTGAAAAAGGAAATATCCTCAGATAATAACTAGAGAAGCTTTTTGAAAGATTGCTTTCTGATGTGCGAATTCATCATACAGAGCTCTACCCCTCCCTTCTTGGAACAGTTTGCTAACACTGGTGTCGTGGATTCTGCCAAGTAATATTTGGGAGCTCATTGAGGGCTATGGTGAAAAAGGAAATATCCTCAGATAAAAACTGGAAAGAAGCCTTCAGAGAAACTGCATTGCAATGTGTGAATGCAACTCACAGTGTTACACGTTTCTCTTCAGTGATCAGTTTGCTAACACAGTTTTCTTGAAATCTGCAATGGGTTACTTCTTAACACAATGTAGCTTACGGTGACAAGGGAAATATCCTCAGATGAAAACTAGAAAGAAGCTTTCTTACAAACTTCTTAGCGATGTGTGAATTCGTCTCACCAAGTTACACGAATGTTTCATGGAGCAGTCCATTGAGACTGTCTTTTAGGAAACTGAGAAGGGCTACTTTGGATCGCATTGAGGCCTATGCTGATAAAGGAAATACCATCAGTCAAAAACGTGAGAGAAGCTTTCTCAAAAACTTCTTTGTGATCTGCAAATTCATCTCAGAAAGTTACAACTTAGTCCTGAAGAAGCAGTTTGCTAACACTCTTTTCGTGGAATCTGCAAAGTGATGTTTTGGAGCCCATAGCGGCCCATGGTGAAAAAGGAAATATCCTCAGATAATAACTAGAGAGAAGCTTTCTGAGGGATTGCTTTCTGATGTGCGACTTCATCACACAGAGTTCCACCCTTCCCTTCTTGGAACAGTTTGCTAACACGGGTGTTGTGGATTCTGCAAAGTGATACTTGGGAGCTGATTGAGGGCTATGGTGAAAAAGGAAATATCCTCAGGTAAAAACTGGAAAGAAGCCTTCTGAGAAACTGCATTGTGATGTGTGAATGCAACTCACAGAGTTACACATTTCTCTTCAGTGATCAGTTTGCTAACACAGTTTTCTTGAAATCTCCAATGGGATACTTCTTAACGCAATGAAGGTTACGGTGACAAAGGAAATATCCTCAAATTAAAACTAAAAGAAGCTTTCTTAGAAATTTCTTGGTGATGTGTGAATTCATCTTACAGAGTTACACTTATGTTTCGTGGAGCAGTCCGTTAACACTCTCTTTGAGGAACCTGAGAAGGGCTAATTTGGATCGCTTTAAGGCCTTCACTGATAAAGGAAATATCATCAGTCAAAAACGTGAGAGAAGCTTTCGGAGAAACTTCTTTGTGATATGTGAATTCATCTCACAGGGTGCCAACTTAGTTCTCAGGAAGCAGTTTGCTGACCCTCTTTTCGTGGAATCTTCAAAGTGATATTTTGGAGCCCATTGGTTCAAATAGGGAAAAAGGAAACATCCTCAGATATTAACTAGAGAGAATCTTTCTGAGAGATTGCTTTCTTATGTGCGAATTCATCATACAGAATTCTGCCCTGCCCTTCTTGGAAGAGTTTGCTAACACTGGTGTCGTGGATTCTGCAAACTGATACTTGGGAGCTGATTGAGGGCTACGGTGAAAGAGGAAATATCCTCAGGTAAAAACTGGAAAGAAGACTTCTGAGAAACTGCATTGCGATGTATGAATGCAACTCACAGAGTTACACGTTTCTATTCAGTGATCAGTTTGCTAACACAGTTTTCTTGAAATCTGCATGGGATACTTCTTAACGCAATGTAGCTTATGGTGACAAAGGAAATATCCTGAGAAGAAAACCAGAAAGACGCTTTCTTAGAAACTTCTTGGTGATGTGTGAATTCATCTCACAGTGTTACACTTATGTTTCATGGAGCATTCCGTTGACGCTGTCTTTGAGGAACTTGAGAAGGGCTAATTTGGATCACATTGAGACTTATGCTGATAAAGGAAATATCATCAGTGAAAAACGTAAGAGAAGCTTTCTGAGAAACTTCTTTGTGATCTGTGAATTCATCTCCCAGAGTTACACCTTAGTCCTCTGGAAGCAGATGAAAACTGGAAAGAAGATTTCTGAGAAACTGCATTGCGATCTGTGAATGTAGCTCACAGAGTTACACGTTTCTTTTCAGTAATCAGTTTGCTAACCCAATTTCCTTGAAATCTGCAGTGGGATACTTCTTAGCGCAATGAAGCCTACAGAGACAAAGGAAATATCCTCTGATGAAAACCAGAAAGAAGCTTTCTTAGAAACTTCTTGGTGATGTGTGTATTCATCTCACAGAGTTCCACTTATGTTTCATGGAGCAGTCCATTAACACTGTCTTTGAGGAAACTGAGAAGGGCTGCTTTGGATCACATTGAAGCCTACGCTGATGAAGGCAGTATCATTAGTTAAAAAGGTGAAAGAAGCTTTCTGAGAAACTTCTTTGTGATCTGTGAATTCATCTCACAGAGTTCCAACTCAATCCTCAGGAAGCAGTTTGCTAACACTCTTTTCGTGGAATCTGCAATGTGATATTTGGAAGCCCATTGGGTCCCATGGTGAAAAAGGAAATATCCTCAGATAATAACTAGAGAGAATCTTTCTCAGAGATTGCTTTCTAATGTGTGACTTCATAACAAAGAGTTCCAACCTTCCCTCTTTGAACCGTTTTCTACCACTTTTGTCGTGGATTCTGCAAAGTGATATATGGGAGCTCTGAAATTGCTCTGTGTCACGTGAATTCTCCTCACACAGTTAAGCTACTCTTTTCATTGAGCAGTATTATAACACTGTTATTGTTTAGTCTGCGATGGGATAGTCATGAGCGCTTTGAGGCTTACAGAAAGAAAGAAAACGTCTTGAGATAGAAACTGGAGACAAGTTTTCTCAGCAGCTGCTTTGTGACATGTGCATTCCACTTCCAGAAATATACCTTTCTTCCCCTAGATGATTCCAGAATCCCTTTAGGAGAAAAGGCTACCAAGAGATATTCGGGAGTATAGCAATGACTATGGTGAAAAAGGAAATATCCTCAGACAAAAATTGGAAAGAAGATTTCTGTGAAACTGCTTTATGTTAGACATATTTATTCGTCTCACATAATTAAAACTTTAATTATATTACGCAGTTTGGAAACTCCGTCATGCACAGATCCACGAAGAGACATTCGGGAACACATTAAGGCCTACAGTGAAAGAAGAGATATCTTCAGATAAAAACTGGATACAAGCTTTCTGAGAAACTAATTTGTAATGTATGCATTCCACTCAAGGAGTTACAACTCTTTTCTCACAAGGCAGTGTTTGAAACCTGTTCCTGTGAAAACGGAAATGTGAAATTTCGGAATGCATTGAGGACTATGGCAAATAGTGAAATATACTGAAATAAAATTGAGGAAGAAGCGTTCCAAGAATCTGCTCTCTGATATGTGCATTCACTTCACAGAGTTAATGCTTACTCTATGTTGCCCAGTTTCGAAACTCTGTCTTTGAAGAATCTGTGAAGCGATATTTAGGAACGCTCGGAGGCTTGTTGTTAGGGAGAAAATGTCTTCCGATGAAACCTGCAGAGAAACGTTCTGAGCAACTGCTTTGCGATGTGTGTATTCATCTCATAGAGTTAAACCATTCTTTGTATTAAGCATCTTGAAATCACTGTTTTTGTTTAATCTGAGGAAGGACATTTGGGAACGATTTTTAGAATATGGAGAAACAAATATCCTCAGGTAAAATCCAGAAGGAAGCTTTCTGTGAAACTGCTCTGTGTCATTTAATTCCTCTCACTCAGTTCTCCCTCTCTTTTCAATGAGCAGTTTTCTAACCCTATGTAGATTTAGCGTGTGATTGGATATTTGGGAGGACTTGAGGCTGAAGGTGAAAAAAGAAATATGTTCAGACTGAAACGGGAGAGAAGCTTTCCGAGGAACTGCTTTGTGACATGTGGATTCCAGTTACAGTGTTATACCTCTATTCTCATACAACGTCGGGGGAACCCTTTTGGAGAAACATGTACCAAGTGATATTCGGAAGCATGTTGATGCGTATGGTGAAATTGGAAATAGCCTCAGACAAAAACTGGAAAGAAGTTGTCTAGGATATTATTCTGTAATATGTGTAATCATCTCACATAAATACAGCTTTCTTTACATTAGGCAGCTTGGAAACTGTCATGGACGGATCAACGAAAGGACCTCCCCGAGCACATTCTACACTATGGTGAAAAAGGAAATATCTTCAGATAAAAACTGGAAAGAAGCTTTCTGTGAATCTGGTTTTGCTGTGTTCATTCATCTCACATAGATGAAGTTTTCTTTACATTACACAGCTTGGAAACTCCCTCGTGGTTGGATCTGCGAACGGATATATGGGATCACATTCAGGCCTATGGTGGAATAGGAAATACACTCAGATAAAAACGGGAGAGAAGCTTTCTGAGAAACTGCTTGGTGATTTGTGCATTCCACTCAGGGAGTTGTAACTTTCTTCTCATAAGGCACAGTTTGAACAATGTTTCTGTAAAACCAAAAGGGTGATATTCGGAGTATATTGAAGTCCATGACAAAAAGTGAAATGTCATCTAATAAAAAACAGGAATAAGCACTGGAAGAAACTGCTCTCTCACATGTCCATTCTTTTCACAGGGTTAAAGCTTACTCTACATTTCCCAGTTTGAAAGTCGATCTTTGAGGGTACTGCGAAGTGATAGTTAGTGGTGACCGGAGGCCTGTGTGAGGAAAGGAAATGTCTTCAATCGAAAATCAGAGAGAAGCTTTCTGTGTACCTCTTTTGTGATGTTTGTATTCATCTCATAGAGTTAAACCATTCTTTGGATTGAGCAGTTTGAAATCACTGTTTCTGTTGGATCTGAGAAAGTACATTTGGAAAGGCTCTTTAGAATAACCTGAAAAACAAATAACCTGAGATAGAAAACAGAAGGAAGCTGTCTGTGAAACTGGTCTGTGTCACGTGAATTCCACTCACACAGTTATGCTTCTCTATTCACTGAGCTGTATCATAATACTGTTTTTGTTTAGTCTGTGAAGGGATATTCCGGAGGGCTTTGAGGCCTACAGTGAGAAAGGAAACATCTTCATATAGAAATTGGAGAGAAGCTTTCTAAGGAGCTGCTCTGATGTGTACATTCCACTCACAAAAATATAGTTTTCTTCTCCTAGAGGATTCTGAAATCCCTTTTGGAGAAAAAGCTACAAAGAGATATTCGGGAGTATAGTGATGACTATGGTGAAAAAGGAAATATCCTCAGACAAAAACTGGAAAGAAAATTTCTGTGAATATGCTTTGTGTTAGATATATTTATTCGTCTCACATAGTTAAAACTTTAATTATATTATGCAGTTTGGAAACTCTGTCATGCACTGCTACGTGAATGTACATTCGGGAGCACATTCAGGCCTATGGTGAAAGAGGAGATACCTTCAGATAAAAGCTGGATAGAAGTTTTCTGAGAATCTACTTTGTGTTGTATGCATTCCACTCAGGGAGTTATAACTCTTTCCTCACAAGGAAGTGTTTAAACACTGTTCCTGCGAAACTGAAAAAGTCATATTTTGGAACGCTTTGAGGACTATGGCAAATAGTGAAATATACTGAAATAAAATCGAGGAAGAAGAGTTCCAAGAATATGCTCTCTGATATGTGAATTCACTAAACAGACTTAATGCTTACCCTATGTTGTCCAGTTTTGAAACTCTGTCTTTGAAGAATCTGTGAAGGGATATTTAGTGACACCCAGAGGATTGTGGTGAGCGAGGAAACATCTTACTTTGAAACCTGCAGAGAAACGTTCTGAGCAACTGCTTTGTGATTTGTGTATTCATCTCATAGAGTTAAACCATTCTTTGGATTGAGCAGCTTCAAATCACTGTTTTTGTGAAATCTGAGGAAGGACATTTGGGAACGATTCTAAGAATATGGAGAAAGAAATATCCTCAGGTAATATCCAGAAGGAAGCTTTCTGTGAAACTGCTCTGTGTCATTTTAATTCCTCTCACTCAGTTAAGCCTCTCTTTTCATTGAGCAGTTTTCTAGGCCTGTGTATGTTTAGCGTGTGATGGGATATTCGGGAGCACTTTGAGGCTAATGGTGAAAAAGGAAATATGTTCAGACTGAAACTGGAGAGAAGCTTTCTGGGAAACTGCTTTGTGACGTGTGCATTCCAGTTACTGTGTTTTACCTCTATTTTCATACAGCGTCGGGGAAACCCTTTTGGAGAAACAGGTACCAAGTGACATTCGGGAGCATGTTGATGCCAATGGTGAAAAGGGAAATAGCCTCAGACAAAACCTGGAAAGAAGCTTTCTAGGATACTACTCTGTGAGACGTGTAATCATCTCACATAGATAAAGCTTTCTTTACATTATGCAGCTTGGAAACTCTCATGGATGTATCCACGAAGGGACCTTTGGGAGCACATTCTAGACTCTCATGAAAAAGGAAATATCTTCAGATAAAAACTGGAAAGAACCTTCCTGTGAATCTGCTTTTTGCCATTTTTATTCATCTGACATAGATGAAGCGTTCTTTACATTACACCGATTGGAAACTCCCTCATGGATGGATCCGCGAAGGGATATTTGGAATCACATTCAGGCCTATGGAGAAATAGAAAATACAGTCAGAGAAAAACTGGTGAGAAGCTTTCTGAGAAACTGCTTGGTGATGTGATCATTCCACCCAGGGAATTATAACTTTCTTCTCATAAGGCACAGTTTGAACACTGTTCCTTTAAAACCAAAACGGTGATATTCAGAGCACATTGAAGACTATGGCAAAAACTGAAATGTTGTCCAATAGAAAACAGAAAGAAGCACTCGAAGAAACTGCACAGGGTTAAAACTTAGTCTACATTTCCCAGTTTGAAAGTCAGTCTTTGAAGGGTCTGTGAAGGAACATTAAGTGGAAACCAGAGGCCTATGTCGAGCAAGGAAATGTCTTCCTTCGAAATTGGAGAGAAGCTTTCTGCACAACTCTTTTGTGATGTTTGTATTCATGTCATAGAGTTAAATCATTCTTTGGATTGAGCAGTTTGAAATCACTGTTTCTGTGGAATCTGAGAAAGGACATTTGGAAACACTCTTTAGAATATCCTGAAAAAGAAATAACCTCCGAGAGAAACCAGAAAAATGTTCTGTGAATCTGCTCTGTGGCACGTGAATTGCGTCCACACAGTTAAGCTTCTCTTTTCATTGAGCAGTATCATAACACTGTTTCTATTTAGTCTGAGAAGAGATATTCAGGAACGCTTTGATGCTGATGGTGAGAAAGGAAACATCTTCAGATAGATACTGGAAAGAAGCTTTCTGAGGATCTGCTTTGTGACGTTCGCATTCCACTCATAGAAATATACCTTTCTTCTCATAAAAGATTCCGGAATCCCTTTTGGAGAAAAAGCTACCAAGATACATTTGGGAGCATAGGAATGGCTATGGTAAAAAATGAAATATCCTCGGACAAAAAATGTAAAGAAGATTTCTGTCAAACTGCTTTGTGTTAGATATATTTATTCTTCTCACATAGTTAAAACTTTGCCTATATTACGCAGTTTGGAAACCCCATTATGCACGGATCCACAAAGGGACATTCGGAGCACATTCAGGCCTACATTGAAAGACGAGATGTCTTCAGATAAAAACTGGATGGAAGCTTTCTGAGAAACTACTTTGTGATGTATACATACCACTCAGGGAGTTATACCTCTTTTCTAACAAGTCAGTGTTTGAACACCGTTCCTGTGAAACTGAAAAAGTGACATTTCGGAGCACTTTGAGGACTATGGCGAATAGAGAAATATACTGAAATAACATCGACCAAGAAGCGTTCCAAGAATCAGCTCTCTGATATGTGTATTCACTTGACAGAGTTAATGCTTACTCTATGTTGCCCAGTTTCGAAACTCTGTCTTTGAAGAATCTGTGAAGGGATATTTAGTGTCGCCGGAATCTTGTGTTGAGGAAGGAAATGTCTTCCGATTAAACCTGCAGAGAAACTTTCTGAGCAACTGCTTATGATGTGTGTATTCCTCTCGTAAAGGTAATCCATTGTTTGGATTGAGCAGCTTGAAATCACTGTTTTTGTGGCATCAGAGGAAGGACATTTGGGAACGGTCCTTAGAATATGGAGAAAGAAATATCCACAGGAAAAATCCAGAAGGAAGCTATCTATGAAACTGCTCTGTGTCGTCGTCATTCCTCTTGCTCACTTAAGCCTCTCTTTTCATTGAGTAGTTTTCTAACCCTGTGTATGTTTAGCATGAGATGGGATATTTGGGAGCCCTTTGAGGTTTATGGTGAAAAAGGAAAAATGTTCAGACCAAAACTGGAGAGTGGTTTTCCGAGGAACTGCTTTGTGACGTGTGCATTCCACTAATAGTGTTGTACCTCTCTTCTCATGTAGCGTCGGGGAAATGCTTTTGGAGAAACAGGTACCAAGGGATATTCCAGAGAATGTTAATGCCAATGGTGAAAAGGGAAATAGCCTCAGACAAAAACTTAAAAGAAGTTTTCTATGAAACTACTCTGTGATATGTGTAATCATCTCACATAGATAAAGGTTTCTTTACATTACGCAGCTAGGAAACTGTCATGGACGGATCCACGAAGGGAACATCGAGAGCACATTCAAGACTATGGTGAAAATGGAAAAATCTTCAGATAAAAACTGGAATGAAGCTTTCTGTGAATATGTATTTTGCTAAGTTTAATCATCTCACATAGCTGAAGCTTTTTTACATTACACAGCTTGGAAACTCCCTCGTGGATAGATCCATGAAGGGATATTTGGGATCACATTCAGGCCTAGGGTGAAATAGAAAATATAGTCAGATAAAAAATGAGGAGGAATTTTCTGAGAAACTGCTTGGTGATGTGCGCATTCTACTCAGGAAGCTATAACTTTCTTCTCATAGTGCACAGTTTGAACTCTGTTCCTGTAGAACCAAAAGAGTGATATTCGGAGCACATTGAAGGCTATGGCAAAAAGTGAACTGCTCTCTGACATGCCCATTCTTTTCACAGGGTTAAAGCTTACTCTACATTTCCCAGTTTGAAAGTCGGCCTATGAAGGCACTGCGAAGGGATAGTAAGTGGCAACAGGAGGCCTGTGTCGAGGAAGAAAATGTCTCCCATCGAAAATTGGAGAGAAGCATTCGGTGCAACTTTTTTGTGATGTTTGCGTTCATCTCAAAGAGTTAAATCATTCTTTGGATTGAGCAGTTTGAAATCACTGTTTCTGTGGAATCTGAGAAAGGACATTTGGAGAACAGAAACAGTGTTCAAACACTGCATTGGGGAATGGAGGTATAACCCCCGAGTGGAATGCATCCATCTAAAAGTAGTTTCTCAGAAAGCTTCTATCCAGGTTTTATGTGAAGATACCTCCTCTTTCACCTTGGGCCTTAATGTGCTCCCTAATGTCCCTTCACGTATCCGTGCATGACAGAATTTACAAACTGCGTAATATAAGAAAAGTGTTAACTATGTGAGATGATTAAAAATATCTAACACAAAGCAGTTTCAGAGAAATCTTTCCAGTTTTTGGTTGGGGATATTTCCTTTTTCTCCAGAGCCATCCCTATGCTCCTGAATGTCTCTTGGTAGCTTTTTCTGCAAAAGGGATTCCGGAATCCTCTAGGAGAAGAAAGGTATATTTCTATGACTGGAATGCACACATCACTAAACAGCTCCTCAGAAAGCTTCTCTCCAGTTTCTACCTCAAGACATTTCCCTTCTCACCATAAGCCTCAAAGCGCTCCAGAATATCCCTTTGCAGACTAAACAAAAAGAGTGTTATGAAACTGCGCAATGAACAGAGAAGCTTAACTGTGTGAACGGAATTCACGTGACACAGAGCAGTTTCACCAAAAGCTTCCTTCTGGTCTCTCTGAGGTTACTTCTCTTTCAGGATATTCTAAAGTGTGTTTCCAAATGTCCTTTCTCACAGTCCACAGACAGTGATTTCAAACTGTTGAATCCAAAGAATGATTTAACTCTATGAGATGAATACAAATTTCACAAAAGAGTTGCGAAGAAAGCAAATTCACAGAAAGTTTCTTTCCGGTTTTTATCTGAAGATATTTCCTTTTTCATTATAGTCCTTAGTGTGCTCCCAAAAGTCCCTTCGTGGATCCCTCCATGAAAGTTTTCAAGCTGTGTAATGTAAGGAAGCCTTTATCTCCGTGAGATGATAACAGATATCACAGAGTAGTTTCCTCAAAAGCCTCTTTCCAGGTTTTGTCTGAGGCTATTTCCCTTTTCATCATTGGCATCAACATGCTCCCGAATATCACTTGGAACCTGTTTCTCCAAAAGGGTTTCCTCGACTCTGTATGAGAAGAGAGGTATAACACTGTGAGTGGAATGCACACGTCACAAAGCATTTCCGTGGAAAGCTTCTCTCCAGTTTCTTTCTGAACATATTTACTTTTTCACCATAAGCCTCAAAGTGCTCCCAAATGTCCCATCACACGCTAAACATACACAGGGTTATAAAATTACTCAACATAAGGAGAGGCTTAACTAAGTGAGAGGAATTAAGACGACACAAAATAGTTTCACAGAAAGCTTCCTTCTAGATTTTACCTGAGGATATTTCTTTCTCCATGTTCTATAGATTGTTCCCAAATGTCCTCCCTCAGATTCCACAAAAACAGTAATTTCAATCTGATCAATGCAAAGAATGGTTTAAATCTAGGAGACGAATACATATATTGCAAAGCAGTTGCTCAGAAAGTTGCTCCACAGGTTACCTCTGAAGATGTTTTCTTGCTCACCACAAGCCTCTGGGCATCACGAATTATCCCTTCGCAGATTCTTCAAAGACAGAATTTCGAAAATGGGCAACAAAGGGTAAGCATGAATTCTGTGAAGTGAAGGCACATATCAGAGAGCAGATTCCTGGAACGCTTCTTCCTTGATGTAATTTCAGTATATTTCACTATTGCCATAGACCTCAGTGTGCTCCGAAATATAACTTTTGCAGTTTCACAGGAACAGTGTTCAAACCGTGCCTTGTGAGAAAAGAGGTATAACTCCCTGAGTGGAATGCATACATAACAAAGTAGTTTCTCAGAAAGCTTCTCTCCAGTTTTTATCTGATGATATCTTCTCTTTCACTGAAGGCCAGAATGCGCTCCTCAATGTCCCTTCATGAATCCGTGCAGGACGGAGTTTCCAAACTGCATAACATAAGAAAGGTTTGAACTCTGCGAGATGAATAGATACATTTAACATGAAGCATTTTCACAGAAATCTTCTTTCCAGTTTTTCTCTGAGGATATTTCCTTTTTCACCATAGCCGTCCCTATACTCCCAAAAGTCTCTTGGTAGCTTTGTCACCAAAAGGGGTTCCAGAATCCTCTAACAGAAAAAAGGTACATTTCTATGAGTAGAATGTACACATAACAAAGCAGCTCCTCAGAAAGCTTCTCTCCAGTTTCTATCTGAAGTCGTTTCCTTTCTCACCATAACCCTCAAATCGCTCCTGAATATCCCTTCGCAGTGTAAACTAAAACAGTTTTATGATACTGCTCAATAAAAAGAGAAGCTCAACTCCGTGAGGGTATTCACGTGATACAGAGCAGGTTCACAGAAAGTTTCCTTCAGGTTTCTCTCTGAGGTTATTTCTTTTTCAGGGTGTTCAAAAGAGTGTCTCCAAATGTCCTTTCTCAGATTCCACAGAAACAGTGATTTCAAACTGCTCAATTCAAAGAATGATTTCAATCTTTGAGATGAATACAAACATCACCAAAGAGTTGTGCAGAAAATTTCTCTCTGATTTTCGATGGGAGACATTTCCTTACTTGACACAGGCCTCTGGTTGCCACTTACTATCCCTTCGCAGAAGCCTCAGAGGCCGACTTTCAAAGTGGGAAATGTTGAGTAAGCTTTAACCCTGTGAAAAGAATGGGCATATCAGAGAGCAGTTTCTTCGAGTGCTTCTTTCTGTTTTTTATTGGACAACATTTCACTTTTTGCCATAGTCTTCAATGTGCTCCGAATATCACTCTTTTGGTTTTACAGGAACAGTGCTCACACTGTGCCTATGAGAAGAACATTAAAACTCCCTGAGGGGAATGCACACATCACCAAGCAATTTCTCAGAAAGCTTCTCTCCAGTTTTTGTGTGACTATATTTCCTATTTGACCATATGCCTGAATGTGATTTCAAATATCCCTTTGTGGATCCATCCACAAGGGGGTTTCCAAGCTGTGTAATGTAACGAAAGCTTCATCTATGTGAGAAGAATAAACATAGCAAAAGCAGATTCACAGAAAGCTTCTTTCAGTTTTTATCTGAAGATATTTCCTTTCTCACCATAGACCTGAGTTTGCTCTCGAAAGTCACTTCATGGAACCGTCCATGACAGTTTTCAAGCTGTGTAATATAAGGAAACCTTTATCTCTGAGAGATGGTTACATGTATCGCAGAGTAGTTTCCTAGAAATCTTCTTTCCAGGTTTTGTCTGAGGCAATTTCCCTTTTCACCATTGGCATCAACATGCTCCTGAATATCACTTGGTACCTGTTTCTCCAAAATGGTTTCTCTGACGTTGTATGAGAAGAGAGGTATAACACTCTGAGTGGAATTCACACGTCACAAAGCAGTTCCGTGGAAACCTTCTCTCCAGTTTCGATCTGAACATATTTCCTTTTTCACTGTAAGGCTGAAATTGCCCACGAATCTCCCGTCACATGCTAAACATGCACAGGGTTATAAAACTACTCAACGTAAGGAGAGACTTAACTGAGCGAGAGGAATTAAGATGACACAGAGTAGTTTCACAGAAAGCTTGCTTCTGGATTTTACCTGAGGATATTTCTTTCTCCATGTTCTAAGGATCGTTCCCAAATGTCCTTCCTCAGATTGCACAAAAACAGTGATTTCAATCTGCTCAATCCAAAGAATGGTTTAAATCTAGGAGATGAATATACACATCATAAAGCAGTTGCTTAGAAAGTTACTCTGCATATTTCCTCGGAAGATGTTTCCTCGCTGTTCCTGTGAAACCGAAAAAGTGATATTTCGGAACGCATTGAAGACTCTGGCAAATAGTGAAATATACTGAAATGAAATCGAGGAAGAAGCGTTTCAAGAATCTGCTCTCTGATATGTGCATTCAGTTCACAGCGTTAATGCTGACTCTATGTTGCCCAGTTTCGAAACTCTGTCTTTGAGAAATCTGTGAAGGGATATTTAGTGACTCCCAGAGGCTTGTGGTGAGCAAGGAAACGTCTTCCGATGAAACCTGCAGAGAAACTTTCTGAGCAACTGCTTTGTGATGTGTGTATTCGTCTCATAGAGTTAAACCGTTCTTTAGATTGAACAGCTTGAAATCACTGTTTTTGTGGAATCAGAGGAAGGATATTTGGCAATGATCCTTAGAATATGGAGAAAGAAATATCCTCAGCTAAAAGCGTGAAGGAAGCTTTCTGTGAAACTGCTCCATGTCTTCTTAATTCCTTTCACTCAATTAAGCCTCTGCTTTCACTGAGCAGTTTTCTAACCTTGTGTATGTTTAGCGTGTGATGGGATATTCGGGAGCACTATGATTCTTACGTGAAAAAGGAAATATGTTCACACTGCAACTAGAGAGAAGCTTTCCCAGTAACTGCTTTGTGACGTGTGCATTCCACTCACAGTGTTATACTTCTCTTCTCATACAGCGTCGGGGAAACCCTTTTGGAGAAACAGCTACCAAGTGATATTCAGGAGCATGTTGATGCCAATGGTGAAAAGGGAAATAGCCTCAGACAAAAACTGGAAAGAAGCTTTCTAGGAAATTATTCTGTGATATGTGTAATCATCTCACATAGATAAAGCTTTCTTTACATTACGCAGCTTGGAAACTCTCATGGACGGATGGACGAAGGAACCTTCAGGAGCTCATTCAGGATTATGGTGAAAAAGGATATATCTTCAGATAAAAAAAGGAAAGAAGCTTTCTGTGAATCTGCTTCTCTCTATGTTTATTCATCTCAGATACTTGAAGCTTTCTTTACATTATGCAGCTTGGAAACTCCCTCGTGGATGGATCCACGAAGGGATATTTGTGATCACATTTGGGCCTATGGTCAAATAGGAAATATAGTCAGATAAAAACTGGAGAGAAGCTTTCTGAGAAACTGCTTAGTGATGTGTGCATTCCATCAGGGATTTATGACATTCTTCTCATAAGGCGCAGTTTGAACACTGTTCCTGTAAAACCAAAACAGGAATATTCGGAGCACGTTGAAGATTAAGGCAAAAAGTGAAATGTCGTCCAATGAAAAAGAGAAAGAATCACTCGAAGAAATTGCTCTCTGACATGTCCATTCTTTTCACGGTGTTTAAGCTGACTCCACAGTTCCCAGTTTGAAAGTCGGTCTTTGAGAGTTCTGCGAATGGAAAGTAAGTGGCAACCGGAGGCCTGTGTCGAGCAAGGAAATGTCTTCCATCGAAAATTGGAGAGAAGCTTTCTGTGCAACTCTTTTGTGATGTTTGTATTCATCTCATAGAGTTAAATCATTCTTTGGATTGAGCAGTTTGAAATCAATGTTTCTGTGGAATCTGAGAAACGATATTTGGAAATGCTCTTTAGAATATCCTAAAAAAGAAATAACCACAAAGAGAAATCAGAAGGAAGCTTCCTGAGAAACTGCTCTGTGTCATGTGAATTCCACTCACACAGTTAAGCTTCTCTTTTCATTGACTACTATCATAACAATGTTTTTGTTTAGTCTGTGAAGGGATATTCAGGAGCACTGTGAGGCTTACGGTGAGATAGGAAACATGTCTAGATTGAAACTGGAGAGAAGCTTTCTGAGGAGCTGCTTTGTGATGTGTGCATTCCACTCACATAAATATATCTTTCTTCACCTAGAGGATTCTGGAATACTTTTTGGAGAAAAAGCTACCAGGAGACATTTGGTAGTATATGGACGGCTATGGTGAAAAAAGAAATATCCTCAGACAAAAAGTGGAAAGAAGATTTCTTTGAAACTGCTTTGTGTTAGATATATTTATTCATCTCGCATAGTTAAAAGTTTTCTTATATTACACAGTTTGGAACCTCCATCATGCACGGATCCGAGAACGGGCTTTCGGGAGCACATTCGGGCCTACAGGGAAATAGGAGATATCTTCAGATTAAAACTGGATAGAAGCCTTCTGAGAAAGTATTTTGAGATTTATGCATTGCAGTCAGGGAGTTGTACCTCCTTTCTTGCAAGGCAGTGTTTGAACACTGTTCCTGTGAAACCGAAAAAGTGATATTTCCGAGCACTTTGAGATCTATGAGGAATAGTGAAATATAGGGAAATAAAATAGAGGAAGAAGCGTTCTGAATATATGCTCTCCGATATGTGCATTCACTTCACAGAGTTTATGCTTAATCTATGGTGTCCAGTTTCGAAAATCTGCCTCTGCAGAATCTGTGAAGGGATATTTAGTGATGCCCCAAGGCTTGTCGTGAGCAGGGAATCGTCTTCCAATGAAACCTGCAGAGAAACTTTCTGAGCAACTGCTTTGCGATGTGTATTCGTCTCATAGAGGTAAAACATTCTTTGCATTGAGCAGCTTGAAATCACTGTTTTTGTGGAATCTGAGGAAGGACATTTGGGAATGATCCTTAGAATATGGAGAACGAAGTATCCTCAGGTAAACTCCAGAAGGAAGCTTTCTGTGAAACTGCTCTTTGTCGTCTTAATTGCTCTCACTCAGTTAAGTGTCTCTTTTCATTGAGCAGTTGTCTAACCCTGTGTATGTTTAGCATGTGATGGGATATTCGGGAGCACTTTGAGGCTTACGGTGACAAAGGAAATATTTTCAGACCCAAACTGGAGAGAAGCTTTCCGAGAAACGGTTTTGTGACTTGTGCATTTCACTCACAGTGTTATACCTCTCTTCCCATACCGCGTCACAGAAACACTTTTTGAAAAACAGGTAGCAGGTGATATTCAGAAGCATGTTGATGCCGATGGTGAAAAGAGAAATAGCCTCAGACAAAAACTGGAAAGAAGCTTTCTAGGAAACTACTCAGTGTTATGTGTAATCATCTCACATAGATAAAGCTTTCTTTACATTACATAGCTGGGAAACTAATGGACAGATTCAGGAAGGGACATTCAGGAGCCCAATGAAGACTATGATGAAAAAGGAATTATCTTCAGATAAAAAGTGCAAAGAAGCTTTCTGTGAATCTGATTTGTCTATGTTTATTCTTCTCACATAGATGAAGCTTTCTTTACATTACGCAGCTTGGAAACTCCCTCATGGATGGATCTGAGAAGGTATACTTGGGATCACATTCGGGCCTATGGTCAAATAGGAAATAAAGTCAGATAAAAACTGGAGAGAAGCTTTCTGAGAAACTGCTTGGTGATGTGTGCATTCCACTGAGGGAGATTTAATTTTCTTCTCATATGGCACAGTTGGAACACAGTTCCTGTAAAACCAAAAGAGTGATATTTGGAGCACATTGAAGACTATGGCAAAAAATGTAATGTCGTCCAATAAAAACCAGAAAGAAGCACTCGAAGAAACTGCTTTCTGATATGCCCATTCTTTTCACAGGGTTAAAGCTTACTCTACATTTCCCAGTTTGAATGTTGGCCTCTGAGGGTTCTGCGAAGGGATATTAAGTGGCAACTGGAGGCCTGTGTCGAGCAAGGAAAGGTCTCCCATCGAAAATTGGAAAGAATCCTTCTGTGCATCTATTTTGTGATGTTTGTATTCATCTCAAAGAGTTAAATCATTCTTTGGATTGAGCAACGTGAAATCACTGCTTCTGTGGAATCTGAGAAGGGACATTTGGAGATGCTCTTTAAAATATGCTGAAAAAGAAATAACCTCAGAAAGAAACCAGAAGGAAGCTTTCTGTGAACCTGCCCTGTGTCACGTGAATTCCGCTCACACAGTCAGCTTCTAATTTCATTGAGCAGTATCATAACACTGTTTTTGTTTAGACTGCGAAGGGATATTCAGGAGCGATTTGAGGGTTACGGTGAGAAAGGAAACTTCTTCAGATAGAAACAGGAGAGAAGCTTTCTGAGGAGCTGCTTTGTGACATGTGCATTCCACTTACAGAACTATACATTTCTTTTCCTAGAGGATTCCGGAATCCCTTTTGGAGAAAAAGGTACCAAGAGACATTCAGGAGTATAGGGACGGTTATGGTGAAAAACGAAATATCCTCAGACAAAACTGGAAAGATTTCTGTAAAACTGCATCGTGTTAGATATATCTAGTCATCTCGCATAGTTCAAAACTTTCTTATATTACACAGTTTGGAAACTCCGTCATGCACGTATCCGTGAAGGTACATTCGGGGGCACGAGGAGATATCTTCAGATAAAAACTGGAAAGAAGCTTTCTGAGAAACCACTTGTGATGTATGCATTCCACTCAGGGAGTTATACCTCTTGTCTCACAAGGCACAGTTAGAACACTGTTCCTGTGAAACCGAAAAAGTGATATTTCGGAGCACACTGAGCACTATGGCGAATACTGAAAGATACTGAAATAAAATCGAGTAGGACGCGTTCCAAGAATCCGCTCTCTGATATGTGCATTCACTTCACAGAATTTATGCTTGCTCTATGTTGCCCAGTTTCGAAATGCTGTCTTTGAAGAATCTGTGAAGGGATATTTAGTGACACCCGGAGGCTAGAGGTGAGCAAGTAAACATCTTCTGAAGAAATCTTCAGAGTAACTTTCTGAGCAACTGCTTTGCGATGTCTGTATTCGTCTCCTAGGCTTAAACCATTCTGTGGATTGAGCAGATTGAAAATACTGTTTTTGTGGAATCTGAGGTAGGACATTTGGGAACGATCCTTAGAACATGGAGAAAGAAATGTCCTCAGGTAAAATCCAGAAAGAAGCTTTCTGTGAAACTAGTCTGTGTCATCTTTCCTCTCGCTTAGTTAAGCCTCTCCTTACGTTGAGTAGTTTTATAACCCTGTGTATGTTTAGTGTGTGATGGGACATTTGAAACACTATGAGGCTTATTGTGAAAAAGGAAATATGTTCAGACAGAAACTGGAGAGAAACTTTCCGAGGAAATTCATTGTGATGTGTGCATTCCACTCACAGAAATATACCTTTCTTCTCCTAGAGGATTCCAGAATCCCTTTTGGAGAAAAAGCTACCAAGAGACATTCAGAAGTACAGGGATGGCTATGGTGAAAAAGGAAATATCCTGAGACAAAACCGGAAAGAAGATTTCTGTGGAACTGCTTCGTGTTAGATATATCTATTCATTTTGCTAAGTTCAAACCTTTCTTATATTATGCTGTTTCGAAACTCCATCATGCACGAATCCATGAAGGGACATTCGGGAGAACATTCAGGCCTACGGTGATAGAGGAGATATCTTCAGATAAAAACTGGATAGAAGCTTTCTGAGAAACTACATTGTGAGATATGCATGTCGCTCAGGGAGTTATACCTCTTTTATTACAAGGCAGTGTTTAAACACTGTTCCTGTGTAATCGAAAAAGTGATATTTCGGAGCGCATTGAGGACTATGGCAAATAGTGAAATTTACTGCAATGAAATTGAGAAAGAAGCGTTCCAAGAATCTGCTTTCTGATATGTGCATTCACATCACAGAATTTATGCTTACTCTATGTTGCCCAGTTTTGAAATACTGTCTTTCAAGAATCTGTGAAGGGATATTTAGTGATGCCCGGAGGCTTGTGGTGAAGAAGGAAACATCTTCCAATGAAACCTGCAGAGTAACTTTCTGAGCAACTGCTTTGCAATGTGTGTATTCGTCTCCTAGATGTAAACCCTTCTTTGGATTGAGGAGATTGAAATCCCTGTTTTTGTGGAATCTGAGGAAGGACATTTGGGAACAATCCTTAGAACATGGAGAAAGAAACATCCTCAGGTAAAATCCAGAAGGAAGCTTTCTGTGAAACTACTCTGTGTCATCTTAATTCCTCTTGCTTTGTTAAGCCTCTCCTTCCATTGAGAGTTTTACAACCCTGTGGGTGTTTTGTGTGTGATGAGACCTTCGGAAGCACTTTGAGGCTTATGGTGTAAAAGGAAATATGTTCAGACCGAAACTGGAGAGAAGCTTTCAGAGGAACTGCTTTGTGACGTGTGCATTCCACTCAGATTGTTATACCTCTCTTTTCATACAGCGTCAGGGAAACCCTTTTGAAGAAACAGGTACCAAGTGATATTCGGGAGCATGTTGAAGCCGATGATGAAAAGGGGAACAGCCTCAGACAAAATCTGGAAAGATGCTTTCTAGGAAACTACTGTGTGATACGTGTAATCGTCTCACAGAGTTAAAGGTTTCCTTATATTACACAGCTTGAAAACTGTCATGGACGGATCCACGAAAGGACTTTTGGGAGCATATTCAGGACTATGGTGAAAAAGGAACTTTCTTCAGATAAAAACTGCAAAGAAGCTTTCTGTGAATCTGATTTGTCTATGTTTATTCTTCTCACACAGATGAAGCTTTCTTTACATTACGCAGCTTGAAAACTCCCTCGTGGATGGATCCACGAAGGGATATTTGGGATCACATTTGGGACTATGGTCAAATAGGAAATATAGTCAGATAAAAACTGGGGAGAAACTTTCTGAGAAACTGCTTGGTGATGTGTGCATTCCACTCAGGAAGATTTTATGTTCTTCTCATAAGGCACAGTTTGAACACTGTTCTTGTAAAACCAAAAGAGGGATATTCAGAGCACATTGAAGACTATGGCAAGAAGTACAATGTCATGCAATAAAAAACAGAAAGAAGCACTTTAAGAAACTTCTCACTGACATGCGCATTCTTTTCACAGGGTTAGACCTTACTCTACATTTCCAGTTTGAATGTCGGTCTCTGAGGGTTCTGCAAAGGGATAGTAAGTGACAACCAGAGGCATGTGTCGAGCAAGGAAATGTGTCACATCGAAAATTGGATAGATGCTTTCTGTGGAACACTTTTGGAATGTTTGTGTTCATCTCAAAGAGTTAAATCATTCTTTGGATTGAGCAGGTTGAAATCAGTGTTTCTGTAGAATCTGAGAAAGGACTTTTGGATACGCTCTTTAGAATACCCTGAAAGGAAATAACCTCAGAGAAATACCAGAAGGAAATTTTCTGTGAACCTGTTGTGTGTCACGTGAATTCCGCTCACAAAGTTAAGCTTCTCTATTCATTGAGCAGTATGATAACATTGTTGTTGTTTAGACTGCGAAAGGATATACATGAGTGATATGAGGGTTACGATGAGAAAGGAAACGCCTTCAGATAGAAACTGGAGAGAAGCTTTCTGAGGAGCTGATTTGTGACATGTACATTCCACTCACAGAAATATACCTTTCTTCTCCTAGAGGATTCCGGAATCCCTTTTGGTGAAAAAGCTGCCAAGAGACATTCGGGAGTATAGGGACTGCTCTGGTGAATAAGGAAATATCCTCAGACAAAAAATAGAAAGAACATTTCTGTGAAACTATTTTGTGTTAGATATATCTATTCATCTCACATACTTCAAATCTTTCTTACACTATGCAGTTTGGAAACTCCATCGTGCACGGATCAGTGAAGGGACATTTAGAAGCACATTAGAGCCTTTGGAGAAAGAGGAGATATCATCAGATAAAAACCGGAAAGAAGCTTTCTGAGAAACTACATTGTGATCTGTGCATTACGCTCAGGGAGTTCAACCTCTTTTCTCACAAGGCAGGGTTTGAACACTGTTCCTGTGAAACCGAAAATATGATATTTCGGTGCGCTCTGAGAACTATGACAAATAGCGAAATATACTGAAATAAAATCGAGAAAGAAGTGCTCCAGGAATCTGCTCTCTGATATGTGCATTCACTTCACAGAAAATATGCTTACTCTATGTTGCCTGGTTTCGAAATTCTGTCTTTCAAGAATATGTGAAGGGATATTTCGTGATGCCTGGAGGCTTGTGTTGAGCAAGGAAACATCTTCCGATGAAACCTGCAGTGAAACATTCTGAGCAACTGCTTTGTGATGTGTGTATTCGTCCCCTAGATTTAAACTGTTCTTTGGAAGGAGCAGATTGAAATCACTGTTTTTATGGAAACTGAGGTAGGACATTTGGGAAGGATTCTTAGAATATGGAGAAAGAAATATCCTTAGGTAAAATCCAGAAGGAAGCTTTCTGTGAAACTACCATGTGTCATCTTAATTCCTCTCGCTTAGTTAAGCCTCTCCTTACGTTGAGTAGTTTTATAACCCTGTGTATGTTTAGGGTGTGATGGGACATTCGGGAGCACTTTGACGCTTACGGAGAAAAAGGAAATATGTTCAGACCGAAACTGGAGAGAAGCTTTCCGAGGAAATGCTTCGTGACGTGTGCATTCCACTCACAGTGTTATACCTCTCTTCTCATACAGCGTCGGGGAAACCCTTTTGGAAAAACAGGTATCAAGTGATATTCGGGCGCATATTGATGCCGATGATGGAAAGAGAAATAGCCTCAGACAAAACCAGGAAACATGCTCTCTAGGAAACTACTCTGTGATATGTATGATCATCTCACAGAGATAAAGCTTTCCTTACATTACACAGCTTGAAAACTGCCATGGACTGATCCACAAAGGGACTTTCAGGAGCACAATCAGGAATATTGTGAAAAAAGAAATATCTTCAGATAAAAAATGGAAAGGAGTTTTCTGTGAATTTGCTTTTTTCTATGTTTATTCTTCTCACATAGATGAAATTTTTTTTACATGCCACAGCTCGGAAACTCCCTCGTGGATGGATCCACGATGGGATATTTGAGATTACATTCAGGTATATGGTCAAATAGGAAATATATTCAGATAAAAACTGGTGAGAAGCTTTCTGAGAAATTTCTTGGTGATGTATGCATTCCACCCAGGGGGTTTCAATGTTCTTCTCATAAGGCACAGTTTGAACACTGTTCCTGTAAAACCACAAGAGTGATATTTGGAGCATATTGAAGATTATGGCAAAAAGTGAAATGTCGTCCAATAAAAAGCAGAAAGAAGCACTCGAAGAAAGTGCTCTCTGACATGTCCATTCTTTTCACAGGGTTAGAGCTTACTCTTCATTACCAGTTTGAAAGTTGGCCTCTGAGGGTGCTGAGAAGGAATAGTAAGCAGCAACTGGAGGCCTATGTCAAGCAAGGAAATGTCTCCCATCGAAAATTGGATTTCTTTCTGCGCAACACTTTTGGGATGTCTGTGTTCATCTCAAAGATTTAAAGCATTCTTTGGATTGAGCAGTTTGAAATCACTGTTTCTGTGGAATCTGAGAAAGGACATTTGAAGACGCTCTTTAGAATAACCTTAAAAAGAAATAACCTCTGAGAAAAACCAGAAGGAAGCTTTCTGTGAAACTACTGTGTCACGTGAATTTCACTCACACAGTTAAGCTTCTCTTTTCCCTGAGCAGTATCATAACACTGTTTTTGTTTAGTCTGTGAAGGGATATTCAGGAGCACTTTGAGGTTTACGGTGAGAAAGGAAACATCTTCAGATAGAAACTGGAGAGAAGTTTTCTGAGTAGTTGCTTTGTGATGTATGCATTCCACTCACAGAAATATACCTTTCTTCTCCCTGAAAATTTCCTCATCCCTTTTGAAGAAAAAGCTACCAAGAAGCTTTCGGGAGTATATTGAGGGCTATGGTGAAAAAGGAAATATCCTAAGACAAAAACTGGAAAGAAGATTTCTGTGAAACTGCTATGTGTTAAATGTATTTATTCATCTCGCATAGTTAAGACTTTTCATATATTACGCAGTTTGGAAACTCTGTCATGCACGGATCCACTAAGGGACATTGGGGAGCACATTCAGGCCTATGGCGAAAGAGGAGATATCTTCAGATAAAAACCGGATGGAAGCTTTCTGAGAAAGTACTTAGTGAGGTATGCATTCCCCTCAGGGAGTTATACCTCTTTTTTCACAAGGCAACGTTTGAACACTCTTCCTGTGAAACTGAAAAGGTGATATTTTGGAACGCCTTGTGGACTATGGCGAATAGTGAAATATACTGAAATAAAATCGAGGAAGAAGCGTTCCAATAATCTGCTCTCTCATATGTGCATTCAATTCACGGAGTTCATGCTTACTCTATGTTGCCCAATTTCGAAACTCTATGTTTTTTTTTTTTTTTTTTTTTTTTTTATTATACTTTAAGTTCTAGGGTACATGTGCATAACGTGCAGGTTACATATGTATACATGTGCCATGTTGGTGTGCTGCACCCATCAACTCGTCAGCACCCATCAATTCATCATTTATATCAGGTATAACTCCCCAATGCAATCCCTCCCCCCTCCCCCTCCCCATGATAGGCCCCAGTGTGTGATGTTCCCCTTCCCGAGTCCAAGTGAGCTCATTGTTCTGTTCCCACCTATGAGTGAGAAC
>NW_022333659.1:0-5838 GCF_002776525.5 Piliocolobus tephrosceles | reverse complement strand
TGTGGTGGTGGGCACCTGTAGTCCCAGCTACTCGGGAGGCTGAGGCAGGAGAATGGCGTGAACTCAGGAGGCAGAGCTTGCAGTGAGCTGAGATCGCGCCACTGCACTCCAGCCTGGGCAACAGAGCTCGACTCCATCTCAAAAAAAAAAAAAAAAAAAAAAAAAAGCAGGAACCCTGGAACCAGATATCTGCATTCAAATCCTGCCCCTGCCATGTCTTAGCTCTGTGTCCTTGAATCAATCATATTACCTCTCTGAGCCTCAGTTCCTGCATCTGTAAGACAGGGATAAAAAGAAGGCCGAACTCATAGAGACAATGTCCATATTAAACGAGGTTGTATATGTGAAGTGCTTGGAACAGTGCTAGGTATATAGCACTTACAAGCATTAGTTACTAGGAGTAGTTATGATAACTGTAACTTTTAACTTTACTAGTGATTACTTATAATATTGCAAACAATGTTTGATATTAGGCACAATAATATACAATATTGGAAATAATGTGTATGATTAGTACCAATAATTTAATGTCCATCTCTCCCCGACACCAGCCTCCTCACCAAAATGCAAGCTCCTGACCCTGCTCTGCCTGAAGGAATGGGGTAGGTCTCTGAGACTCAAAAGCTACTGATGCGATACTAAGATCCCAGAGATCCCAGCTCTTTACGCCATAAATGCTCCTCAGTCCCAGTGTCCCTCTCTCTTTTCCCCCTCACAGACAATCCAGGTTCCTAGTGGAGTCCTGAACCTGTGGCTCATAGAAGCGCCTGATAATAAAGAGCAATGTGGTTAGATCCATCTACACGCCCACCCACAACAACAGTGGCAACACCATGAAGAGAGGTTCCCTTTTAGGGATTCCTAATGGCAGGCCAGCCAACCTGTCCCCACCCTGTGTGGACTCCTCACCCTCAGGTCTCCCTCTGCACCACCCTGGAACAAAAAGTCCCCATCCCTGGGGCATTCTCCCCACGAAGAACCCCCGCCCCACAATACTATGTTCCCAACTTCAGCCCGCTACAGCAAATTCTGTCCCCAGTCCATAGTGTTCTGAGTCTTTGAGACTTGGGGATCATAGCATGTCCTAGCCAAGGGACACATGGTCATGCTACAGTGGTCCTCCGGGCATGGCCTCTGTCCCTCCAGGCCCTTTGAGGGATAGAAATCTGCACTCTGCGAGATAGAGGGGTGCATCCTTGGAAGGGGCTCAGGGAGGGACCCAGAAAGGGCTTCCTGACTTTCTACAGGAAAGGATGCGATGGGGCCTTGAGTCAGTCCCTCAGGGACTCCCGCAGCCACAGGCGTCCCCTTTGTGTTCTGACTCGCCCCTGTTCTTCCTGCTTCTTGCTCCCCTACTTCTTTCTATTCCCTGCTCCTTGTCCCCATTACCTACTTCCTATCCTTTACTCCTTCTACGTATTCCCTACTCTTTTGTAAAAAAGTTTTATTTTATTTTATTTATTTATTTATTTATTTATTTATTTATTTTGAGACAGAGTCTCACTCTGTTGCCCCAGCTGGAGTGCAGTGGTGCAATCATAGTTCACTACAACCTCAACCTCCTGGGCTCAAGCGATCTTCCCACCTCAGCCACCTAAGTACCTGGGACTACAGGCACATGCCACCATGCCCAGCTAATTTTTTGTAGAGACAGCATTTCACCGTGTTGCCCAGGCTGGTCTGGAACTCCTAGGCTCAAGCGATCCTCCCACTGCAGCCTCCCAAAGTGCTGGGATTACAGGTGTGGGCCCTCAGACTCTGCCTGCGTGTTCCCTACTATCAAGCCCTGCTCCAGCTCCTGTTCCCATTCCTCGTAGTTCCCTTTCTGTTTGTGATTCTCTTTTATTGTTCCCTGGCCCGCACTGCCCTACTCTTCTAGGAGCAGAAGCTATGAGAAACATGTAAAGCAGTGCAGTGACTCAGCCACCTCCAGGGGCTTCCCTGTCTCCCCTTCCCTGGGCAGAGCTGCATACCTGAACCCCTCGCACAATCTCTGTGGGGACACGTGCTTCTCTAAGCACTGGCAAGAAGAACATGAACCCACAAACTTGAGTGCCTTCCCTGGTGATCCGAGGTCTACTATTGAATCTTCACGTGTGACAGCTTCCTGCCTTGGACCCACACTTTTACTCAGCCATGGTGAGTAGCCATGGAAGTCAGGACTCTCCACCTTCCTTAAACTTATAAACCTCCCTAAGCCCATCAACCTCCCCCAACCACTGCCCCAAGCCCCTTGAAGACCACCAACTTTTTAATTTTTTTGAGACAGGGTCTCCCTCTGTTGCCCAGGCTGAGTGCAGTAGGGTGATCATGGCTCACTGCAGCCTCGACCTCCCTGGCTCAAGTGATCCTCCCAGCCTAGCCTCCCAAGTAGCTGGAACTCCGGGCACATGCCACCATGCCTGGCTAATTTTTCTATTTTTAGTAGAGACGGGGTTTCACCATGTTGCCTAGGCTGGTCTCGAACTCCTGGGTTCAAGCGATCCTCCGGCCTTGGCCTCCCAAAAGGCTGGAGTTACAGGCATGAGCCACTCTGCCCCACCAACAGCCACCAACTTCTAGCTGTGCTGGAGTTCTGGTCACATTCTGTTTCTTTTTTTTTTTTTTTTTTGAGACAGAGTCTCGCTCTGCCACCCAGGCTGGAGTGCAGTGGCCGGATCTCAGCTCACTGCAAGCACCGCCTCCCGGGTTCACGCCATTCTCCTACCTCAGCCTCCCTAGTAGCTGGGACTACAGGCGCCCGCCACCTCGCCCGGCTAGTTTTTTATATTTTTTAGTAGAGACGGGGTTTCACCGTGTTAGCCAGGATGGTCTCGATCTCCTGACCTCGTGATCCGCCCGTCTCAGCCTCCCAAAGTGCTGGGATTACAGGCTTGAGCCACCGCGCCCGGCCCACATTCTGTTTCTTGATCTGGGTGCAGGTGACAAGAGTATGTTCACTTTGTGAACACTCAAAGGGCTGTACACTTAGGATATGTACCCTTTGCTGAATTTGCTATATCTCAATAAAATTGGCCCCCAAAAGAAACTCCCCATCCCAGTGACATATCCCCCCTGCACCCTCCTTCAATTCCTCACTCAATCCTGCCCTCTCTCCTTCACACAACTCCCACATACCTGACCCTGGTCATTCACACCTCAGGGCCCCTTTTTCTTTCTTTACTCCACAGGGACTGTGACTCCTGGGCCCAGAGAAGGCCTTGGGGTTGGACTCCACCTGTCACATAGTGAGCCCTCCACAAATACTTGCTGCACCATATATCACTTGAGTGGCGGTGGCAAGGGAGGGCCATTCCCCATTGGGACAGCAGCCCTTCCCCAGGTCTGCGTGACCAGGTAGACGTGACCAGGAGAGGGAAGGTGGGGTGAAGGGAAGTTAAACTGCTTAACAAGTCTTCTTATGTCTCCCCAACCCCAGTGGTGACTACTTAGACACAGCTGAGCTGAGCAGCCTTCAGAGGGTTCCTGGCAGTCTGCGACCTGCATGGGAATAGATAAGGCATTGGTCCCAGAGTCCCCAGCGCGTGTCTCCCACCACATGATGGAGGCTGGGCAACCTTCCCACCAAGGCTTCCAAGTACCGCTCCTACAAATTCCCTCCATGCTACACAGCGAGCTGGGGAACAAAAGGGGAAAACCCGGTGGCAAGCTGGCCTGCAGGGAGTCTAATGCCTCTGCCGCCTGCCCTCTGTTATCCACCCTTGACTCTGTCTTCTTCCTGGCATCTGAAGTCCTGTTCTCTCTGTCCCTGACAAGAGTAGAATATAGTTCTACTACATAGTCACAAAACAGTCAGGAGGTGCTGCTGTCCTACCAGGCACCAGGAATTAATGAGAAAAGTTGCTGTTAAGGTAGTATGGCTTTGGTAAAGGTTTACAGAAAGTGGCCAATGGAACAGAAGAGAGTTCTGAACATGCAGGGCAAAGATATGAAACGTTAGTATAGGTCGGGCGCAGTGGCTCACGCCTGTAATCCCAGCACTTTGGGAGGCTGAGGCGGGTGGATCACCTGAAGTCAGGAGTTCGAGACCAGCCTGGCCAACATGGTGAAACCCCGTCTCTACTAAAAATGCAAAAATTAGCTGGGCGTGGTGGGATGCCTCTGTAATCCCAGCTACTCGGGAGGCTGAGGTGGGAGAATTGCTTGAACCCAGGAGGTGGAGGCTGCAGTGAGCCCAGATAGCGTCACTGCACTCCAGCTGGGCAACAGACAGAGATTCTGTTTCAAAAAAAGAAAAAAGTTAGTATATATGTGACAGAGGCGGCATACAAGCTTGGTGGGGGACAAAGTCTTACCTATAAGGAAAAAGATGAACTCAATCCCTACCTCCTTCACACTGTATATGAAAATGAATTTCAGATGAATGAAGAATTTAGATGGCAAAAGTGAAACTTTACTAAAAAGTCTCTCTTTGTTCTAGTGACTCGAGTCACTACTTTGATCATACACTAAAGTTCCATATGTATGTGGATCTATAACTGAACTTTTGTTTTTCTTCCTTTAATCTGTCAGCCTGTCTATTCACGGGTTAGCATCACACTATTTAAATTATAAAAGCTTCAGGCTGGGCATGGTGGCTCATGCCTGTAATCCCAGAGTTTTGGGAGGCCAAGGCAGGAGGATTGCTTTAGGCCAGGAGTTTGAGACCAACCGAGGCAACATAGCAAGACCGTACCTCTACAAAATAACCAAAAAAAAAAAAATTAGCTATACATGCACCTGTAATTATAGCTACTCAGGAGGCTGAGGTGGAAGGATTGCTGGAACTCAGGAGGTTGGGGCTGCGGTGAGCTACGGTCATGCCACTGCACTCTGGCCTGGGCAACACAGCAAGATTTTGTCTCAAATAAATAAATAAATAAAATATCCATAAAACGTCTGGTGGCAGAGGCATCAGACTCCCTGCGGGCTGCGAGTATGAGTCCTTATTATTACTTTTCTTTTTCAGGGTTTTCCTAGTTTTTCTTGCATGTTTGCTTTTCCATATGGACTTAACGATCCACTCATCTAGCTCTAGATATAAGTTTGTAGGTATATTTTTGGGAATCACATTAAATTTATAAATTAAATAAGGACCTGAGAAGGTGAACTGCCATTTTCATGATTTTGATTCATTCTATCCAAGAACAAGAAATGCCTTTCCATCTGCCTAAATCTACCTTTGTGCCTTTCAGGAGTGTTTTAAACTTTTCCTCATATCACTTTGCACATCCCTTGTTGATCTTATCCCAAAATATTTTATGGTTTCTTTTTTGGTGTTATTGTATATGTTTTCTCTTCTATTATGTCTTCTATCTGGTTATTTGTGTATATAAAAACTACTGATTTCCGCATGTTGATTTCACATGCTGCTGTTACTGCATTCTTTTTTATTTTTATTTTTTGAGATAAGGTCTCGCTGTGTCACCCAGGCTGGAGTACAGTGGTGGGATCATAGCTCACTGCAGCCTCAAACTCCTGGGCAAAGTGATCCTCCCACCTCAGCCTCCCGAGTAGCTGGGACTACAAGGGCGCACCACCACGTCTGGCTAATTTTGTGTGTGTGTGTGCGTGTGTGTGTGTGTTTAGCAGAGATGGGGTTTCACCATGTTGACCAGGCTGGTCTTGAACTCCTGGGCTCAAGTGATCCTCCTGCCTTGGCCTCCCAAAGTGTTAGGATTACGATGTAAGCCACCGTGCTCACCCTTAATGTGGTTTTGAATTTGTTTGCTGATATTTTATTTAGGATTTTTGCATTGATATTTATAGTAAAAATGGTCTATGCTTTTTTTTTTTTTTTTTTTTTTTTTTTGACAAAGTCTCACTCTATCACCCAGGCTGGAGTGCAGTGGCACAATC
>NW_022333658.1:0-1937 GCF_002776525.5 Piliocolobus tephrosceles | reverse complement strand
AGCCAGGATGGTCTCGATCTCCTGACCTCGTGATCTGCCCGTCTCAGCCTCCCAAAGTGCTGGGATTACAGGCTTGAGCCACCGCGCCCGGCCAGCTTATTTTCTAAACAGAAAATAAAATGAAAGAGGGTTTTGGGTGGATAAGTGTTGATGGATAATGATAATCTGGCTCTGTGAATCTGAAGCAACAACAACAACGAAAGACAGAAGGAAAATACCACGTTCATACGAGAACATGAGAAGCCCCCCGGGGCCCTGCCCATCTGAAAAAATGATGTAGCAGGCCAGGTGCAGGTGGCTCACACCTGTAATCCCAGCACTTTGAGAGGCTGAGGTGGGTGGATCACCTGAGGTCAGGAGTTCGAGACAAGTCTGGCCAACATGGTGAAACACCATCTGTACTAAAAATACAAAAATTAGCTGGGTCTGGTAGCGGGTGCCTATAATCCCAGCAACTAGGGAGGCTGAGGCAGGAGAATGGCATGAACCCGGGAGGTGGAGGTTGCAGTGAGCCAAGATTGTGCCACTGCACTCCAGCCTGGGCCACAGAGCCAGACTCCGTCTCAAAAAAAGAAAGGAAGGAAGGAAGGAAGGAAGGAAGGAAGGAAGGAAGGAAGGAAGGAAGGAAGGAAAGCAGAAATAGACCGAAGAGCAAAGGCAATTCCATGGAGAAAGGGTAGCCTTCCCAGCATATGGTGCTGGAACAACTGGACATCTACATGGAAAAATGAACCCAGGCACAGACTGTTGTGGCTTGAAGGTATGTGGCCTTCCAAAATTCATATGCTGAAACCTAATTACCAAGATGATGGTATCATAGGGCAGGGCCTTTGAGAGGTGATTCGGTCATGAGGGCTCCACTCTCATGAACAGGATTAGTGCCCTAATAAAAGAGGCTTCACGGAGCAGTCTTGCTTTTCTCCCCTTTTCCAACATTGTAAGGACATCATGAAAAGACATCATTGATGGAAGAGACCTTCACCAGGCATGGAACCTGTTGGCACTGTGATCTTGGGCTTCCCGGCCTCCAGAACTGTGAGAAAAATGATCTGAGACAGACCTTCCATCCTTCACAAACGTTAGCTCAAAACAGATCATGGACTCAAATGTAAAACACAAAACTATCGAGTCCTAGAGAATAACATGGGAACATCTAGGTGACACTGGGTTTGGTGATGACTTCTTTAGATACAAGGCCAACAGCACGACCCATGGAGAGAAAACAAAGCAGCAAACTCAGCTCATGGCCAAGTAAGGAAAAGGCAACCCGGTCCCTCTAGGCCAAGTCTCCCAGGAGAAGGGAGCTGGACAGAGTTTCTGGGTCATAGTCTGTTTTCAGCCTACCTGACAGTCCCTTCTGGAAAAGCCAGTGGGCAAGGTCGTTAGAGACTCCTGGGAAACCGGGGTCCCCACTCACATATCTGACAGGGCTGAGCTGAGGACTGGGGATTGCACGCATCCAGTGGAAAAAATACAGTTGGCCTTCATATTTGTGGGTTTCACATCTGAGGATTCAACTGGCCATGGATGGAAAACACTTGAAAAATAAAAAATAACAATACAACAATAAAGATAATACAAATTAAAAAACAAATCAGGCCAGGTGCGGTGGCTCATGCCTGTAATCCCAGCACTTTGGGAGGCCAAGGTGGGCGGATCACGAGGTCAGGAGATCGATACCATCCTGGCTAACACGGTGAAATCCCGTCTCTACTAAAAATACAAAAAATTAGCCGGGCGTGGTGGCAGGCGCCTGTGGTCCTAGCTACTAGGGAGGCTGAGGTGGGAGAATGGTGTGAACCTGGGAGGTGGAGCTTGCAGTGAGCCGAGATCACCCCACTGCACTCCAGCCTGGGCGACAGAGTGAGACTCCATCTCAAAAAAAAAAAAATCAATACACTGTAGCTGTTTATGTAACATTGACATTGCATCCGGTA